>NW_006922889.1:47061-50771 GCF_000298275.1 Orycteropus afer afer | reverse complement strand
CCCCCATACACACATATATTCAAATAAAATTTATTATCAATGACATTTCAATTTTAGCATAATATTCAACAGATTTCATTTATTGACTCTCATTAATTAAAATATCACCAATTGCCTATTAATGTCAGGCAGTATACTAGCTACTGAGAAAATTGAAGATAAATAAGATATGGTTCATGCCACTAGTGAGGTCAGATTTGGCATTAGGGGTGAAATACAATGCCAATCATTCCATTAATTTTTGAAAATAGGATATTTTCAATGATAAAAGAATTCATTCTTTCCCCCAGATGCCAGTCATTTTTAATCATAAACAGAAAATAAGCACTTGAATCATTTTTCCTCCTCATTGCAACCCATCCCCTTATTTTTTCAAGAAAATATCCAAGTCTTCTTCTCTGTTGGATTTCTATAGCAATGAAGAAATAGCTAAATGTATGTAACTGGTACATTTGGGGACTCTATAATTACTACATAAAAACTGCTGCTTTAAGCATTGCCCAAACCATAATTTATAAAATTGGAAACTTACACTCTAATTCTTTAAAATAACCCAAACTTTTATAAAACAGATTTTCAGGGCTTGACTTTTCCATTTATTGATGTTTTTGCTTACTTATCATCCCTAACAGTGTGCACTGTTCCGAGATAAACCAAACAAAATAGTCTAGAATGAAGAGGTCTATTGCTCCGATGCTATTTCTGTTCTCTTTCCTATCTTGTCAGAGTTCATATTAACAGACCTATTATTTCCATTCTTTGTCTGTTTCAATTATGACAAGCTTCTGCTGAGTCACCTTTAATCAATAACCTTAGAGATGAAATTTGTATCTATCAATAAAAGACAAGGACTTGACACCTTTAGTTAAAGAAGAAAATAATGATTCAGTCAGGGAAGCCTCTTGCTGACTCACACAACAGGACCTTATTATGTAAATAGAATTTTAAAAGATTTCTGTTTTGCATGTCTTTGAAGGGAGGAAAATGCATGCTGTTTTAAAAAAAGCTAATTGAATTTTTTCCATGTTTGACATAATGGACATTCTCCATCTGAGCCTTAAACAGCAAAATGAGGACACATCCAGCAAGAATATCTTTGTAATAAAGTATATGCTATGAGGTTGAATGGAAAAACCGCAAAAAGGCACCCATAGCAACTTACAAGTCTGGGCTTGGGAGATGTAGAAATAAACACACAATAAAGATATACAGGTTTCCCCCGTTATCTGAAAGTAGGGAGTTCCTATGAAACTTTTTGTAAGCCAAAACGGAAAATGGTGTAAAGTGAAGAAGCAATTACCATTGACTTCTATGGGAACAACTTTTGAGTGTTCCCAGCCCACAGAATAACCTAACAAAATCACACTACATAACATATAAAGCCTAAAATAACACTAACATATAATGTTCACAGACATGCTCAAAGCTATGGTAGCTAGATGCTGAGATGCTGAGTGTAGTTTTGGGGAAAGAGCTTGGCCACGCCACTCTCTGGGGATGCGGCTGCCTCTTTAATGGCTGAATGCTAGTTTGGCTTTTCACTTTTTCTGGTAAAAGGGAAAATCCTCTTCGTATTTCTTTTGGCTAGCCAATGCAGGTACTAATGTAAGTCTTTTGTAAAAAGCAAAGTGGTGTAACACAAACTATAAAAAATCAGGGGATACCAGTATAAATACAATAGAAATTATTTTACATAAACCCCAAACATTAGGTTATGTATTTGGAATTCTGTTTTTATATACTTCTGCATTTAAAAATGTTATAAATTCCTTTGCACATCTCTCAAGTTAGAATTTTTAAAATTATGTTAATGGATCTAAGAATGGACTTCAAGGGCCGTGGGAACCTCTTGAAATTATAGTGCACCATCTGTACTTGAGTTTAGGAGAATTACATAGGATGTTGGAAGTGGAGGGGAAATATGAAAGTCTGAACATCAGATTCAAGCCAGTTAGGAAGGGGAGGTGGTGGTTCTTGAGTACTGGGAAAAAGAGTTTTAAAACCATTCCAAATAATAGTAGTAAACCAAAACCAAACTCAATGCCAACAAGTTGATCCTGACTCATAGCAACCCACCCTTGGGTTTCCAAGGCTGTATCTCTATGGAAGTAGATTGCCCAATCTTCATTTTGAGGAGTGACTAGTGAGTTTGAACCACCAGCCTTCTGGTTAGCAGTCAAATGCCTTAAGTGCTATGCCACCAGAGCTCCCTAAATAATAGTAATAGCTGATATAAATGTATGAAGCTTATTTAAATTATATTGTTAGCTAGTAATAGATAACATTTGCTAATTTACGGACATCCTTATAAGTGTTTGAGTTAATTCAATTGATCTTCATAACAACCACTTGATATAGGCACCATTATTATTTCCCATTATAAATGGGAACTATAAGTTGAGGCAGGAGCTCTGGTAGCATAGTGCCTATGGCATTTGACTGCTAACCAGAAGGCAGGCTGTTCAAACTCACCAGCCACTCCTTGGAAGGAAGGTTGGGCAATCTACTTCCATAGTGCTACTGCCTTGGAAACCCAAGGAGGGTTCACTACGAGTGAAATCGACTCGACAGCAGTTTTTTTTTTTTTTTTTTTTAATAAGTTGAGGCAACTGAGGGAATTAAGTAACTTTTTCAAGTTAACATCAAGTAAGTGGTGGCGTCTACCAGGCAAGGGTGAAAAAGAGAGAAGGTTTCTTAAAGCAGATTCAGAAGAAAAGAGATTTTGTTCTGTTGTTTCATTATTTTTTCAAAATCAGACTACAGATTATAACCATGTTTAATTCATCTTTGAAGAGGATTTGCAAGGTGTTTTTGTTTTATTTTTTATTTAACATAAATGGCATCAGAAGACAGGAGCTTTTGGAAAAGGATAAAGAACTAACATTTATTGAGCATCTGCTACGTACCAAGTATACATGCTGTCTATTTGAATCATTAGAGTGGCGCTGCATAGTGGACATTAGCCCCCTTTTACATATGATGACACCATGAAAAGATCAGTAACTTGTGAAGGTCATGAGCAAATAAAATGCAGAAGAGAAATTCAAACAGTTCTGACTCAAAAATGTGTCTTTTTCAAAATATATCATGCTGTTGTGCAGGGAGAGTCAAGGCAGATGAACCTGGTCAAAATACTAACATTGAAAACAAATACCTTTCAGATTTCAGATAAAATCACAGGAAGTCAAAAGAATTAAAACAACACTAAAATATTAGCTTAATAAAATGATCACAATTAAAACTATTATAAAAAAGACATTTTTTAAGAGACTAATTCTATTCCACAGTAGGGTAGGTGTTGTGTACATTCAGCTGGTGATATGACTGAGTTTTTCCAGTTACAGGACAGGAAATGCTTTTAGTAATATTAAACATTCTGTTCTTGCCTGTAACTGAATGTATTTTCAAAAAATATATTGGTCCACGGAATAAATAATTAAAGTATAGTAGATGATGATAAGGCCATTAATCGCTAGAGTTCTGTAGGTCTGTTTGCTTGAAAAATGTACTCTGCTGTTTTAAGATTTGATTAACCACATGGAATTTAGGGGCACTGAAAAAAAATCTCTTCTGTTTAATCACTTCAACATAAAATAGCAATATGTTTTATATTTTACTTAAAAACAATTGTCAAATTACTTTTTCTTTTATTAGGATTTGGGTGAAGATTTACAGAGTATATTCACTTTTCATACAGCAGTTCACATATA
>NW_006922889.1:37456-43799 GCF_000298275.1 Orycteropus afer afer | reverse complement strand
CAAGATTATCTTCTGTGTCTGTGTTAATTGGTTTCCCTTTTCTTTGTTGAAGAGGGTCTGTGCAATCCTTCTTCCTAGTCCGCCATCTTGCCGGAACCTTCCTTAAATTACTTTTTTTAAAGATTTAGATTTAGAAGTAGAATAACATGAAGACACTGATTTGAATCACCCTCTGGTGGCATAGTGCCTAAGGTATGTGACTGCTAACCAGAAGGCTGGCATTTCAAACCCACCAGCCACTCCTTGGAAAGAAGGTTGGGCAACCTACTTCTGTAGTGATACCACCTCAGAAACCCAAGAAGGGATCGCTATGAGTCAGCTCCATGGCAGTGAGTTTGGTTTTTCTTTTTTCTTTTTTTTTTATTATTAAGTATTTAAATACAAAAAGAATGCATACACTATTTACTTGTTATTGAATCTCTCTTCTCCTACTTTTCATTATTTTATACAAATTTTTGAAGATTAAAAAGGTCCAAAATTTCAACTTTTATTGGATAACATGAAATCTTATACATCATCAGTTTTAACATCTTATCACTAATCAATTTTTAAGGTGATCTAAAATTCATATTTATTTTATAGTTACCATTATATAGGACTTAACAAAATATATGTGCCCCATCACTGTTTGTTATAAATCAATTTGTAAGTAAATTATGGTTTTTTACATTTCTATTACAAGATTGGAGAAAAAGCTATCTTCAGAAGACTTGAAACAGTAGGTACAATAAACTAATTAAAAAATTCAGAGGAATACTGAAAAGTCACTTATATAAAGGAAAAGAAGAAACTTAATAAATAAATATTAGCTATGATTATTGCCTCAGAAGGAAGGTTGGGCAATCTACTTCTGTAGTGATACAACCTTGGAAACCCAAAGAGGGGTCACTATGAGTTGGGTCTGACTCCACAGCACTATAACAACAACAACAATGATTATTGTTATTGTGTGAATGTTATGAGCAATACAATAGTTATATAAAATGAGGGGTAACTATTTAGATTCAAGGAAATTATGAGTCATAGTGTGGTGGTTTTAAAATGAAATCCAAATTCTTTGACACTCTTCATTTTGACAGGTGGAGTCCAATTCTCTCTTTTAATGTGGGATGATTTTAAGTGACTTACTATTGCAAAAAAGGATATGGTGGAAATGATGCTATGTGACTTTCAAAGCTAGGTCATGAAAAGCATAACTTCTGTTTGGATCTCTTTCTCTTGGATGGCTCACTCCGGGAGAAGCCAGCCTCCATGTTGAGAGAACACTCAAGCAGCCCTGTGGAGAACCCCACGTGGAGAGGAAATAAGCTCCCCTTCCAACAGCCAAATTGGCAGCTATATCCATGAGCCACACTGGAAGCAGATCTCCTAGCCCTATGAATCATTCAGATGACTGCAGTCATGCAATGATCTGGGTGCAGACATCCAGCCTGAGGGAACAACAAATGATAAAAGGTCAAAAGGGTAGTACTTCTCGGCATGTGACCAAATGGAGGTCAGTAACACCGGAGCTTAATGAAAAGGGGGTGATGGGAAGAGGAACTGGATTATGAGGTAGGCTCATCAGTTGACATTCACTTATTTTCACTTCAAGTTACCAGTGCCCATCTCAATTCTAACAACTTGGTGTCTCAAAAAAGCACTGTTTAAATCAGGAAAGCTAAAGAAACAAGCCATTTCTACTTATTTAAAACATTTCTGGAAGGCACTTTCACATTGCACTTGCTTGGCATTTAATCATATTTTTAAATTGGCAAAAATGATAGGTTGAAGTTGCTCACTGTAAGTCATAACACCTTATTTGATGGCTTACTGAATAATAGATGAAAGTATTATATCCATTTCAAGTCATTCTTTCAATTCATGCCCATCAGTAGCAACTAAAATATGATTGCTATTATATACAAAAAATGTATAACTTCTACAATACTATCATAACTTTATTGCTATTATTTTTTCCAATATATAAACCAAATAACTACTTATATTTTCCTTCCTCTATCATTCATGTATTCATAGAGGAAAACATAAAACTGTAAATACTTAAAGATATATTTGGGTTCAAAATGGAGGATACAGTAATGGTTTTAATAAAAATTAAATGTTCTATATTTGAATACTCATGTTAAAGTCTAGGATACTTGAAAATCAAAGTTGTTGATTGTAATCTTACTCCATATAGAGGGTCTGATTTCTTTCCTTAAAATCAGACTGACTGAAGGAAGAAAGTCCTTCATTTCCAGGTATGTCAGAAAGCCTTCTACATGAGTCATCATAAAAGCTTACATGGGATCATATTCAAGATGAATTTAAATTGGGCTCCTAAGTAGTTTATGAGGAGCCCTTGTGGCATAGAGGTTAAGCACTAGGTTCTTAACCAAAAGGTTGGCAGTTTGAACCCACCAGATGATCCATGGAAGGAAGATGAGGCAGTCTACTTCCACAAAGATTACAGCCTTGGGTAGGGGAGGGGTGCACGGAGAACTTGTCAGAAGGTATAAAGTTATATAAAGAAAAAAAAAATGGTTTGGTTTGGCACTGATAAGTAATGAAAATAAAAACAAAACAAAACAAAAAAGAGCCGAAGAAGAAAAGGTGTGCAGAACTCACCCAAGCACTGTCTAGGGGAAAGAATTTGATAACATATTATCATGATACCACAATGAGGAAGAGTGCATAGGCCACCTTCTGGTTAAAAGACACTTCTTAAGATTCTCTATTTCCTCTTCTCAGATTCCATGCTTCCTTACAATTTTTTTTTCTCTTCGTCTTCTCAATTGGCTTCTTATTATAGACCACCTTAAATAAAGAAACTATATTAGTCATATCAATACATGGGCTCTACTGCATATAAACTCTGATCTATAGATATTTATTTATTTATCTATTTTGCCTCTGCTATCTATTTAGCTGTATCTATAGACAAGAGAGGAGCTCTGGTAGCATAGTGCCTAAGGCACTTGACTGCTAACCAGAAGGCTGGCGGTTCAAACACACCAGCCACTCCTCAGAAGGAAGGTTGGGCAATCCTACTTCCGTAGTGATACTGCCTTGGAAACCCAAGGAGGGGTCGCTATGAGTCGGGGCCGACTCGACGGCAAACAACAACAACAACAACAACATAGACAAGAGTGGGAGCTCTGCTGGTATAGTGCCTAAGGCATTAGGCTGGTAACCAGAAGGCTGGTGGTTCAAACCCACCAGCCACTCCTTGGAAAGAAGAATGGGCAATCTACTTCCATAGAGTTACAGCTTCAGAAACCCAAGGAGGGATTGCTGAGTCAGGACCAACTCGATGGCAGTGAGTTTGTTTTTTGGTATAGAACAGAGTTAATATGCAAAAAATGTGTTTCTTACCTACATTTCATAAATTTTTATTATAATTTTGCACAAATATCTAAGCTTTATTAACATAAATACGATTTTGAGTGATGAACCTGTTCTTGTGCTCTTGAAATCTAGTGTCTGAGCCTATAAGACTGGAGAATTGAGCTTCAACAACGGTAAATTAACCAAAATACATGTCCTACCTTGAAGCTTCTGGGTGAATGGGTTTTCATCACTTTTTACACTTCTGCATTGCTTTGTCTTTCTTTTGAATTTATAAGAATCATCTGACAACCAATTCCCAATGGATTGCCTCTGTTTTTTTCCATTGCCTCTGTGTTTGTGGGGGGCCCTTCTTCACCCACCACTCTAGAATCACAGACACATTCCTTTCTCCCTTCCCCAGCAAAGCAATTCTAAAACTTGTAAAAAGGTTGGGCATTTTTCACTTGCTTTGGAAATTTTAGGGTGATGTATATGTCAAGGTGTTCTCATGTCATTTGTCTAAACGGATTATATTATACTTATGTTATACTCAAAAAGATGTTTCCAGGGACTTTGGTTGCCAACTTTGAAATATATTTCACCATAGGGTATATTAAAATAAACATTAGTGTGTAATCAAATTCCACACCACAAGCCATGGATTACTTAGATAATTGTAACCAGATATTTCAAAACTGTTTATCTTTCCAGCATTCTAAAACTGAATTTGAAAACACAATTAGATTTTTTTTTGTTGTGGTGTAGGTCAATTATTAAATGCCAATAATTCAATATTTTAAATGTCCACTTTTCCTCTTCTAAATAATAAAGCATTTTTTCCCTTTAAATATAAGTATCTTTATAACCAATTCCTCTTGGAGCTTACAAGAAAAAAAAAAAAAAACCTCTCCTCTTGCCTTAGTGTACTTCCTTTAGGCAATAAACAGTCTAAGATGCTTCAGGTGAAACTTGGAGCCCTGTTGCTATGGCTTGCATTTTCTGATATATTCCCATTGATCCCAAAGTTCTCCTTGTTTCTCAGTATTATTGTATGTGTGTTTATTGTAACAATAATCAAAGCACTTTGGAAATATAGCAAACAAAATATAGTCATTTATTGCCTTAGGACAAAGAAATGAGATTTTTTATTTCATGACCTATTTATATTTAAAATGTGCCACAAAATATACTCTCATATTAACAACTGTTTTAACATCATTTTATGTTACAAGAAACATGGTCACTATTTTTTTTTTCTTTTTAAAGGCTGTTATGATATGAGTTCTGGGTTCCTTGAATCTAAAACTGCCATAATTGAATTATAACTTATTGTTTTCTTCTCTCCAAGGGACTTCGTATTCATTAGTTATCCATCTCTTGTAAGACATTCCACAAGTTCTGACATGTGAGATGTTTGTTAACCCAATGGGTGGTGGAGGGAGAAATAAGCAGAACCTTGAAATGCCAAATATCTGCTAATAAAAAGTCCACCAACAAATGTATGAGAAAAGCAGGGCCGGATACCAAAAGGTACTTGACAGCTAACTTAAATGTAACAAAGGAAAGGGCTTGACTACCATGGTAATGACCTGATCATAGCATCTCAGCAGTGGAAATTGCATTTGATGATTATGAAACAATCTACAGTCAGCTCTTTGTTATCAGAAAAACTTCACCGTACGGAGCAAACATTTTCTTTGTATCTGAAGTAATTGAGTCTTCTGATGACACATTCACTTAATATTTATCATAAGCCAAGTTGAGAGTGTGTGAACTAGGCAAGAATGCCCTAACTTGTCTATTAGGAGAGGGGTCATTTCCTTGCCCTGAAACTTTGAGATGAAACAGTCTGTGCCTGGGATGTAATGAAATCCCATGGGATTCTGAACAGAAGATGGGGGATTTAGTGAACCTGGTTTAAGCTCTAGCTCCATCCAGTTTTACAAGCCAACTGAGGAGAAGATTAAATGGTAACAGCAATCGATTTAGAGATGTATCAGTTAAACCTTTGGAAAATTGCCTTAATTGGCCCAGTATCTAAAGTTTGTACCTGGAAGATACAGAAAAATTAAACATGACCCCAGGGACTGCATTAATCGTTGAGTCGCATCTGGATGAGTGTGCTGATAAATATGATGGCTGTGAACTAGTCTATGTAGTAATATAGTAAGAACCCTAATTTTGTATCAAAATAGATTGCCCTAAATCTTAGAAAACTGATTGGAAATACCAGCTCAGCTTGGAAGAATAAAAGGAAGGCAGCTGGCATTTACTGAGTACCCACTATGTTGTTGCTGTTAATTGTAGTCAAATCAGCTCCCAAGCACGGAGACCTTACATAGAAGCCAGTGGTGCCCAGTTCTGGACCATCTTCATGATCGTTGATATACTTGATTCCATATTCACTAGATAATGTTACCCTTTATTGATGTTATTTTTCACATATTAGTCTTAATTTAAAACAAAAGATTATCTCTAAGTGCAAGGTACTATTGGTTACAGAAAACAGAGGTAACTGAAGTTCATGGAAATTAAGTAAATTGCCCACGCTCTGCTTTGTCTTACCTCTAAATTTCTCCCAGCTATATAAAATAACCATACTTTTTTTTGTTTGTTTGTTTCTCTCTATAGAACAAATAAAGAGTAGATATGAAGTGCATGGGCACATGTAGGACTGTGATTAGCATTGGACTGTGTTTAGAAAACAGTTTAAAACTGGTATCTTTAAAACAGTCCTTCTATCCAACAATAATACAAGTCCATGTTTCTTTCTTCCTTTTTTTTTTTTTTTTTTTTATCCAACAATAATACAAGTCCATGTTTCTTTCTTCCTTTTTTTTTTTTTTTTTTCCAGATGTTCTTCTGTAGAGCTCAGAAGATTTTGGAAGCTTTTGATTTTAACATTTTAATTTTAATTAGCTACTTCTGAATTTTTTTTATTGTGATTTAGGTGAAGATTTACAGAGCAAATTCACTTTCCATACAGCAGTTCACATATACTTTGTCTCATATCATTGACCACAGTTTACCA
>NW_006922889.1:9686-10694 GCF_000298275.1 Orycteropus afer afer | reverse complement strand
GGTGCTGGCTCTTGCTCAGTAAGTGAAGTTGCAGGAGGTGTGGGTGTACTTGTATCTTATGAGGACTGTTGCTGTCTCCCAGTCAGTTAGGCAAACATTGCAATTGAATACCATTGAAAAAACTATAAGCACATGGACAAAAATACACCCTGAAATCACATAGGACCAGTAACCCGGAATAAGAAAAAGGGGTGAAAAGAAGAAGAAAGCAGATCAATCTGCAATATCTGGTGATAGGTCACTGAGAGTAAAAAGGTAGAGAAGGAGAATAATGAATAAAGAAAGCAAACAAAGAAACAAACCAACAATACAAAAGAAAAATCAAACAAAAACAGAACAGAACAAAACAAAAATACCAACAATGGACGGGGTTAACCATGAGAGAAAGAAGAAAAAAAAAATAGAGGAAGGTGTAGACTAGGACCTTTTCAGTCATGCACTGCATTTCCAGAGAGTTGTTGGGGTTACTGGAAAGCAGAACCTCTTCTTAAGTCCCTGCAATCTGGTAGAGCACTGTCTCTTTAGGTTCTCTCTAGCTGCTGGTTACATGTTGATTTGTTTTGTCTTGGTTTTATGGTTTAATATTTTGAAAAGGTGAAGTTGGTGTTTTATTATTATTATTGATTCAAGTGTGTTGGGTCACTCTGCTATTTTCTTTATGGTGATAGAATCCCTGTGTGTAGTGTGGATATGTGTTTCTGTTTGTCATAAAGAGGGTTTAGAGTTCAAGGTGGGAGGTTTTATGGTAATTGGCTGAATATGTTTTCTTCTATTGAGTGAGTGAAGATATTGGCAGAGAAGGTGGGAGCAGAAGAAGGAAAGCTTGGTATTGCTAGGGTCAGTTTCTAGGGCTTTGAGCAGGCTATTTCTGATGACGTATTTATTTGCAAGACTGCAGCTAAACCTCAGGAAAAATTCTTATTGTTAGAGCTGTGCAAATTTCCGCCAATTTCAGGCACACGCAAAGATCCTGCCTCCCCGGCCCCACAGCGCTAAAGAACACCTCCA
>NW_006922889.1:1819-9160 GCF_000298275.1 Orycteropus afer afer | reverse complement strand
AGAAGAGTTTCCAATGCCTCTCTCGGGTGCCCGTCCATCCTCCTCCAGTAACTCTTTCCTAAATAATCTCCCTGTGCCTTTCCTCTAATTCTGCTCTTCTGTGTTTGATGTACTCTGATTCTGTGATCTGTTCAGAACACCGAAACTCCTAATTCAAACTGTTGTGACTAGTTTTCCAAGACTTTAGATGCCAGAGGGATAAAGTGTGCTGCTCACTGGCTTGACTCCATTTTTTGGGGATATAGTCCCTTGAGGCATGTGATAGGAACAAGGGCTCATTCTTGAACTGGCCCCTGTAGGCTCACCCTAGGGTCAGAGGACTCATGCCACCATCTGCCATAGCCTCTCTTGCCCCAGGGTTCTTCTGGGCACTTGCCTACCAGGAAGCAGGGAAACACCTGACATCATCCAGGAGCTCCTTGCTGGTCCCACCCATGCCCCCACACCCAGTCCCACACTGGTTCGCATTTTCGGCCCTTTACATCACTTACCTGTGAGCTACTGGATCTCTGGGTAATAGACTGGCCCTCTTGCCCCACATGGTACCTAGGTCCCGGTGGGAAAGCATATTGCTACTGGGCCAATGCTTTGGGGATGCTCACTGTCAGCCACAGTACTTCCCTGATGCTGGTGTGGAAGGATCCCTTCGGGTCCCCAGGGCATTCAGTGTGCCGAAGCTGCGCCAGTTCCTCTGTGGATCCAATTGCCTACTGCCTGGTAAACTCGGGGCTTTGGGAAACTCACCTGCCCACATACAGCATAACTGTGAGCTCTGTCCAGTACCACAAGTCTGCTCATCAAGGTACTGAACAGAGACCCCGAGGGGCAGTGTGACCCCTGGTCCTGTGGTGCAGGTTGCCAGCAGCCACCATGCTCCCTAGCTTTCCTGGGCACTTGGTGGACACAAGTGGCCAAAGGTGCCAAGCAAAATCATGCTACTGTTTGTTGATATGTTAAAATTTATTTTCCTTTCACTTGCGTCTGCACCACTAATGTTCGTGTGCCTTTAGACACTCGGCACATGTGTGCTCCACCTAATGGAGAATCATCAACGGTGCCTTCCCTTGTACCTCTCGTGCCTTCTAGGGTCTTCCAATCAGGGGGTGCCAAGGAGTTCGTGTCCCCAGGGCCACTTTGAGACCCCTTTCTGTGCTCGTGCTGATGGCACAGGAACAGTCTACTGCCTAATTCTCAATGGTTGCCTAATTGGAAGCATAAAGGGCACCAGTCTGCTCAAGTGATGGTGATCCTAGGGCAACCTTTGGTGTCAAAGTGTGGCTCAGAGACCCAGGTGGCCAGGTACCTGGCTGGTGGTGGCACTCTGGGGGGTTCTTCCCCTGAACAGTTTGCCCAAGCACTACGGTTCTGCAGTATCCTTCTGTTCCCCATCTCCTGCATGCCTCCAGAATAACATGCATCATTTGCTCATCCCTTTGCCAGCCTGCAAAAGGCCTTTGGCCACCATCCAACCAGCACAGTGCCCATTCCTAGCTTCTTCAGGTGACTACCCTGCTCACTGAGCAAGGGTTCCACTGATCCCTTCTTAACAGCTGTGGGCAGGTGTGACAAGGAAATGGGAGCTCCTTGGTCCCTGCTCGTCAGAGAGTATGGGAGCCTAGGACCTACCCTCTCCTCTGTCAGCCCACGCCTACCATGGTGGCTAAGAGTCCTTTGGGCTGGGGTCCACCCAGTGCCTGAAAGTCCCGGGTTGCCTCTGGACAGATGAGGGAGGCGAACAGGGCGGGGATAGGGGAGGGGCTGGCACCACTTACGGACACCTTCCGTCCACCTACTGGAGCACCAGTGAGGCCTTTGAGGGACCAGATCGCTCTTTCATTACATTCCAGGTGGAACTTCAGGGCACCAGGCCTGTGCCTACCACAAAGCAAGGAAAGGCAGGACACCATCACATAGCTCATCGCTTAGCCTGGCCAAGACCCCACATCTAATTTCTCACAGGTGCCCATTTTCTGCACTTTCCTGATAGCCCGTTGGGATTCCTGGGTAATAGAGAGACTGCTCTGCTCCTCCACGTGGTTCCTAGGTCTATGACAGCAAGCATCCTACTCCTGGGACACGACTTCAGGGGTGTGCAGTCAGCCACAGTACCTTCCTGGTGGGCAGGGATTACTGTGGACCATTATGGCTCCCTGGGTGTGAAGGCTTCAAGAGTTCCTCCCGGGACCTGACTGCCCATTGTGTGCTAAACATTAGGCTCTTCAGGCAGCCCTCCAGACAATGTACAGAAGAACTGGGGACTGTGCCCAATACCACCTGTCTGCGAACTGCCAACCAGAAGGCTGGTGGTTCAAACCAACCAGCCACTCCTTGGAAAGAAGGTTGGACAATCTACTTCTATAGTGATACCGACTACGAAACCCAAGGAGGGGTTGCTATCAGTCAGATTCGACTCAGGGACACATAACAACAACAATAGCCCCTAAGAAATATTGAACAGAGCTTGCCAAGGGCAGGATCACACCTCTGGTCCTGCAGAAAAGGCTGCCTGCAGCCTGCATGCCCCCTGGCCTTCCTAGGAGCTGGGTGCCCACAAGTATGCAAGAGTGCTGAGCAATACGATGCTGGTATTGTTTACTTATGCATTTAAAAAATTTATTTTCCTTTCACGCGCAGTCTGCACTGTCAGTGTGGTTTGCCCCTGCAAGAGTGGAACATGCGTTCTCCACCTAAGGGAGAATTATTTCACACCCTGTGCCATTCTTTGTGCTTCCTGGGGTCTTCCGGATTAGCGGTGCTCCTGAGTTGGTGTTGGCCGAGGGCACTTCCGGCTCCCTCACTGCCCACATGCTGAGGGCGCAGGGCCAGAGACTACCACCTAATCCCAACAGCTGCCCAATAGGGCACCTCAAACCATCTGACCAGTTGCTGTTGATTGTAGGGCAATCATTGGTGTCAAAGTGCTGCTCGGAGGACCCACTGGCCCTGTAACTAGGTGGCAGTGGTGCCTTGAGGAGACGTTCCCCTATGCAGCCAGACACGAGCCCGATGATTCTGCGCTACCTTCTTTGCCCAGATTCCCGCATGGCTCCGGCAGAACGTGCGGCTTTCACACATCCTTATGTTGGACGACTGCACAGAACAGACAGTTTCCGGGCACAGTAGGGTCTGGCTTAAGGGATCTGTCTGGAGTAGCTTGTTGTTTGCCAACTGCAGTTTGCGGCCTCCAACGACCTCAGAGGCCCTGTCGGCCACCGTCCCATGGCATGGCACCAAAACCTAATGCCTTACACTCATTCCCCTGCACGTAGAACTAGGGTTTCCTGGGGTGCCTGAAGGACTGCTCTGGTCCCGTGTGATAAAGCAAAGGGGGCCCCTCGGATCCCCCTTACGGGCGAGCTTGACAAACGAGGAGCTCGCCCCACATCTGCCGGCCTGTGCCTGCTATGGTAGCTGAGAGGGTTTGGTCCCGGGAACACCCGGCCCCGTGTTTCCGGCATGCTTCCAAAACTATGAGGCAAAGGCACGAGGGGCAGGGGCTGGGAGCAGGTGTGCATGCTATCCGATCCACCTGCCAGAGCCACCGTGAGACCCTTGGGCGCACCAGATTGCCCTCTTCCTACTTTCCAGTCAGCATTTCATGCCACTAGCACTGTTGCCTTCCTGACAGCCACAGGCGTCAGCCTGGCAGCCCGGGATCCCACCCTTCCCTCTTGCAAGAACCTATCAATGTGCCCCGGCAAGAGTGCTGGCAATGAATTGGGCAACCTCCTGGCCCCCGAGTGTCAGAATCCTTAATTTCCATAGTATTTCTGGATACAGGCCATTTCCCTGAGGGGACGGATTGCATTTTGCTCTGAAGGGCGCCGGAGGCTTCGCATCACAGGCCTAGCGCCTGCCATCTGCCATGGCCTCTCCAGCCCTGGGTCGGTGTGGGGCACGTGCCCACTGCAAGGCAAGGAAAGTTGGGGACACCCTCCCGAGGCTCCTTACCTGGCCCTGGCACAACCAGTAACTCAATTATGCAGAGTGAGCCTGTTATGGCGCTTTGGGTCACTTGGCTTGAGGACACACAGGGATCCCTGGGCCATAGGGAGACTGGCCTGCTTCCATCAGGCGGGGACTAGGTCTCTGGGTGCAAGCATCCCTCTAATGGGAAGCTGGTGTGGGAACCATGCTGTCTGGCACACTATTACCAGGGGCTGACGTGGCAAAAACTCTTCCGGCCGCTAGGGCTCCCATGTGCCAAGGGTGCATGGGTTCCTCAGTGGACCTGAATACCCATTGCTTGGGAACTGTGGGGCTCCTCCGCCACCAAATGGGAGCTCTTCCCGGTACCAGTGCCATAGAGACATTGCATAGGCATGCTGAGGGACAGCTGGAGATCTCTAGTTCGGCACTTAAGGCTGCCTGCAGCCTGCATGTCCCCTGTCCTTCCTGGGCGCTGGGTGCCACCACAAGTATGCAATAGTACTAAGCATATCGCTGCCTTATTGTTTGTTAATGCATTACAAAAGTTTCTTTTCCATTCACGTCAGGACTACACTATCAGTGTGGTTTGCCCCTGCAAGAGTTTCACATGCCCATTTCCACTAAGGGAGAATTATTGCACACCCTGTGCCATTCTTTGCACTACCTGGTGCCTTCAGGTCTGGAGGTGTCAGTGAATTGGTGTCCCCCAGGGACACTTCCGGCTGGTCCGGCACCTAAGGTTGCCTGCAGCCTGCATGTCCCTTGTCCTTCCTGGGCGCTGGGTGCCACCCACAAGTATGCAAGAGTACTTAAGCACATCCCTGCCAGTATTTTTTGTTAATGCATTAAAAAACTTACTTTTCATTTCAGGTCTAGGTTACGCTGTCAGTGTGGTTTGCCCCTGCCAGAGCTGGGCATGCACGTTCCACCTAAGGGAGAATTATTTCACGCCCCGAGCCATTCTTTGCACTACCTGGTGTCTTCTGGTCCGGAGGTGTCAGTGAATTGGTGTCCCCCAGGGACACTTCCGGCTGTGTCTTTTGCCACGTGCTGAGGGTGCAAGGCCATATTCTACAACCTTATCCCAACAACCGCCCAATCGGGCACTTCAAACCATGGGTCTCACCCATATAGTCAGTTGCTGTTGATTGTAGGACCATCATTGGGGTCACTGTGGCGCTCAGAGGCCCCACTGGCCATGTAAGTATGCGGAATTGGTGGCTTGAGTAGACCTTCCCCTATGCAGCCGCACACGAGCCCGATGGTTCCAGGCTACCATTCTTTCCGCCAATTCCCGAGTGCCTCTGGCAGGATTTGCAGCTTTCATACATCCTGCCAGACAAGGGAAGAGATCGGAAGGCTTCTGGGCACGGTAGGGTCGGACAAAAGGGCTCTGTCTGGAGGAGCGGTTGCCTGTTGTTTGCCAACGGCAGTTTGCGATCTCCAACGACCTAGAGGCCCTGTCGGCCACCGTCGCATGGCATGGGGCCAACATCTAATGCCTTCCGCACTGTGCCAACACGTAATGCCTTCCCCAATGTGCCCTGCTCCTGGTACTAGGGTTCCTGTGCTGCATGCACGACTATTCTGGTATCGTGTGATTAGGCTACTTGGGTCACTGGGCACCCCGTTATGGGCAAGTTCGGAAGACGAGGAGCTCGCCTGGCCTCTGTCGACCTGTGCCTGCTTTGGTAGCTGAGAGGGCTTTGGTCCCGGGAACACACGGCCCAGTATTTCGGGCATGTTTCCGAACCTATGGGGCAAAGGCACGAGGGAAAGGGGCTGTGAGCAGGTGTGCACGCTTTATGATCCTGCGGCCAGAGCCACCGAGAGCACCTTGGGGGCTCCAGATTGCCCAGTCCCTACTTTCCAGGGTGCATTTCATGCCACCCGCACTGTAGCTAGCCTGAGAGCCAGAAGCGTCATCCTGGCAGTCTGGGATCACGGCCCTCGCTCTTGCACGAAGCTCTCAATGTGCCCCTGCAAGGGTGTTGACGTGCACTCGGGTGACTTGCTCGTCCCCGAGGGCCAGAATCCTTAGTTTCCATGGTATTTATGGATAGACGCCCTTCACCTGTGGGGAAGAATGGAAGGTTTCTCAAAGGGCGCCAGCAGGTACACCTGAGGGACCACAGGCCTAGCGCCTGCCATCTGTCATGGCCTCTCCTAGCCCTGGGTCTCTGTGGGGCATGTGCACAATTCAAGGCAGGGAAAGGCGGGGCCACCCTTCCGAGGCTCCTCGCATGGCCCTGACACGACCACTAACCCAATTGCGTGCAGCGATGCAATTATGGAGCTTTGGGTGACTTGGCTTGAGGACCTGCTGGGATGCATGGGCGACAGGGAGACTAGCCAGCTTGCACCTAGGTCTCTGGGTGCAAGCATCAGTCAAACAGCCAACTGCTGCGGGGACCATGCTGTCTGGCACACTAATACCAGGGGCTAATGTGGCAGAAATTCTTCTGTCCGCTAGGGCTCCCCGTGGGCCAAGGCTGCATGGGTTCCTCTGCGGATCTGAATAGCCATTGTCTGGGAACCTCGGGGCTCTGTGGGGAGTTCCCCGGGCCTCCCACAAAAAGTGGGAGATCTGCCCAATGCCAGTGCCATAGACACATGGCACCGGTCAACCGAGCGGCAGGGGGAGATTTCTGGTCCAGCACTTAAGGCTGCCTGCTCCCTGCATGTCCCCTGGCCTTCCTGGGGGCTGGGTGCTGCACAAAATATGCAAGAGTACTTAAGCAGATCCCTGCCAGTATAGTTTGTCAACGCATTCAAAAAGTTACTTTTCTTTTCAGGTCTAGGCTACGCTGTCAGTGTGGTTTGCCCCTGCCAGAGCTGCGCATGCGCGTTACACTGCAGGAACAATTACTTCACGCCCCGTGCCATTTTTGCACTACCTGGTGTCTTCTGTTTGGGACATGACAGTGAATTGGTGTCCCCCGGGGGCACTTCTGGCTCCCCCGCTGGTCACGTGCTGAGGGTGCTGGGCCAGCTTCTACCAACTAATCCCAACAAGGCCCAGAGGGGCACCTCAAACCATTTGCCTATAAGGCAAAGGCACGAGGGAAAGTGGCTGTGAGCAGGTGTGCACGCCTTCGGATCCTGCTTCCAGAGCCACCAGGAGAACCATGGGGGCATCAGATTGCCCAGTCCCTACTTTCCCGTGTGCATTTCATCCCACCAGCACTGTAGCCTGCCTGAGAGCCAGAGGCCTCAACCTGGCAGTCTAGGATCACGCCCCTTGCTCTTGCACGAAGCGCTCAATGTGCCCCTGAAAGGGTGTTGGCGCAGACTCGGTTGACTTGCTGGTCCCTGAGGGCCAGAATCCTTAGTTTCCTTGGTATTTCTGAATAGAGGCCCTTCCCCTGTGGAGAAGAGTGGAATGTTCCTCAAAGAGCGCCGGCAGGTACA
>NW_006922889.1:0-1606 GCF_000298275.1 Orycteropus afer afer | reverse complement strand
TTGAGGACCTGCAGGGATCCATGGGGGATAGGGAGACTGGCCAGCTTGCACCTAGGTTTCTGGGTGCAAGCATCGGTCGAACAGCCAGCTGCCACGGGGACCATGCTGTCGGGCACATTACGAGAAGGGGCTGATGTGGCAGAAACTCTTCGGTCCAATAGGGCTCCCCCTGGGCCAAGGTTGCATGAGTTCCTCTGCGGATCTGAATAGCCATTGTCTTGGAACCTCGGGGCTCTGCGGGCAACTCCCCGGGCCTCCCACAGGAAGTGGGAGATCTGCCCAGTACCATTGCTACGCTGCCAGTGTGGTTTGTTGCTGCAAGATCTGCGCATGTGCGTTCCACTGAAGGGAGAATTATTTCACGCCCGAGCCATTCTTTCCACTACCAGGTGTCTTCTGTTCCGGACGTGTCAGTGAATTGGTGTCGTCCGGGGACACTTCCGCCTGCCTCAATGAACACGTGCTGAGGGCGCAGGGGCAGCTTCTACCAACTAATCCCAAGAACGGCCCAGAGGCGCACCTTTTACCATTTGCTTATGAGGCAAAGGTACGAGGGAAAGGGGCTGTGAGCAGGTGTGCACGCCTTCGGATCCTGCTTACAGAGCCACCAGCTGAACCATGGGGGCACCAGATTGCCAGTCCCTACTTTCCCGTGTGCATTTCATGCCACAAGCACTGTACCCTGCCTGAGAGCCAGAGGCGTCAACCTGGCAGTCTGGGATCACGCCCCTCGCTCTTGCACGAAGCGCTCAATGTGCCCCTGAAAGGGTGTTGGTGCCGACTCGGGTGACTTGCTGGTCCCCAAGGGCCAGAATACTTAGTTTCCATGGTATTTCTGAATAGATGCCCTTCCCCTGTGGAGAAGAGTGGAATGTTCCTCAAAGAGTGCCGGCAGGTACACTTTCGGCACCCCAGGCCTAACACGTGCCATCTGCCATGGCCTCTCCTTGCCCTGGGTCTCTGTGGGGCATGTGCCCAATTCAAGGCAGGGAAAGGCGGGGCCACCCTCCTGAGGCTCCTCTCCTGGCCCTGGCCCAACCATTAAGCCATTTACGCACAGCGAACCAATTATGGCGCTTTGGGTGACTTGGTTTGAGGACCTGCAGGGATCCATGGGGGATAGGGAGACTGGCCAGCTTGCACGTAGGTCTCTGGGTGCAAGCATTGGTCGAAGAGCCAGCTGCCGCGGGGACCATGCTGTCTTCACACTCTAAGCTGGGGCTGATGTGGCAGAAACTCTTCGGTCCTCTAGGGCTCCTCGTGGGCCAAGGTTGCATGGGTTCCTCTGCAGATCTGAATAGCCATTGTCTGGGAAACTCGGGGCTCTGCGGGTGGCTTCCCGGGCCTCCCACAAAAAATGGGATATCTGCCCAGTACCATTGTCGTAGACACGTGGCACGGGTACACCGAGCGGTGGTAGATTTCTGGGTCGGCACTTAAGGCTGCCTGCAGCCTGCGTGCCCTCTGGTCTTCCTGGGGGCTGGATGCCACCCAAATGTATGCAAGAGTATGTAAGAAGGTCCCTGCTTGTATTGTTTGTTAATGCATTAAAATAGTTATTTTTCCTTTCAAGTCTAGGCTACGCTGTCAGTGTGGTTTGGCCCTG
>NW_006922888.1:144538-145884 GCF_000298275.1 Orycteropus afer afer | reverse complement strand
CTGGAAGTCCTAGCCAGGGCCATAAGGCAAGAAAGGGAAATCAAAGGCATCCAAATTGGTAAGGAAGAAGTCAAACATCCCTATTTGCTGATGATATGATCCGATACCTAGAAAAACCAAGAGACTCAGGCAAAAATCTACTGGAAATAATTGAGACTTAGCATTGTGGCAGGATACAAGATCAACATCTAAAAAATCAGTTGGATTTCTCTACACCAGCAAAGAGATTGCTGAAAAAGAAATAAGGAAATCAACACCATTCATAATAGCTACCAAAGAAATAAAATACTTGGGAATAGATCTTACCAGGGACACAAAAGACCTGTACAAATAAAACTATAAAAAACTACTTTAAGAAACCATAAGAGATCTACATAAATGGAAGAGCATCCCATGCCCATAGATACGAAGATTGAACATTGTGAAAATGTCAGTTCTACCCAAAGAAATCTATACATTCAATGCAATCCCAATCCAGATTCCATCAACAGTTTTTAAGAATATGGAAAAACCAATCACTAGCTTTATATGGAAAGGAAAGAGACCTCGGATAAGCACAGCACTATTGAAGAAGAAGAATAAAGTAGGAGGTCTCACACTGCTGGATTTCAAAACCTACTATACAGCCACAGTAGTCAAAACTGCCTGGTATTGGGTCAATGACAGACACATAGACCAATGGAATAGAATTGAGAACCCAGAAATAGATCCATCGACCTATGGTCAGCTGATCTTTGACAAAGGACTGAAATCCATTACATGGGGAAGAGAATGTTTGTTTAATAAATGCTGCTGGTAAAACTAGATATCAATTTGCAGAAAAATGAAACAAGATCTGTACCTCACACCATACACAAAAACTAACTGCAGATGGATCAAAGACTTAAATATGAAACCTAAAACTATAAAGTTCTTCAAGGAAAAATTAGGGATAAATTTAGGGGGCATAATATAAGGTATAAATAGGCTATCAAGCATAACCCAAAATGCACAAACAGCAGAAGAGAATCTAGATGAACGGGACCTTCTAAAAATTAAATTTTTATGTGCTTCCAAAGACTTCTCCAAAAGTGTCAAAAGAGAGCCTACAGATTGGAAAAAAGTATTTGACAATGACATATCTGGCAAGGGAATTATCTCTAGAATTTATAGAAAACTCCAACACCTCACTAACAAAAAGAACAATAATCTAATTAAAAAATGGGCAGAAGACATGAATAGACACTTCACCAAGGAGGATATTCAGGTGGCCAACAAACATATGAAGAAATGCTCACAATCATTAGCCATTAGAGAGATGCAAATCAAAACAACAATGAGATACCATCTTGCTCCATCACTAGTAG
>NW_006922888.1:142385-143378 GCF_000298275.1 Orycteropus afer afer | reverse complement strand
AGTAGCTACTGGGATCTTAAAAGCTTGAAAGCAGCCATCTAGATGCAACGATGGGTCTCTCCTCATCCAGAGCAAAGAAGAATGAAGAAAACCAAAGTTTCATGGAAAGAATTACTCCTAGTGACTGTTACACCATGTGATCTGCAATCTATATGACTATGAGACCAGAAGAACAAGATGGTGCCCACCTACCACTGTCAACCACTCGGAGGGGGATCTATGTAGGAGATCCTGGATAGAGAGGGAGAACAATGTGGAACCAAACTCAATATCATTTGGGGAAAAAAAAGGGGGGGACCAGGTTTTCTGGTCTGATAGAGCCTGGTAGAACCACTGAGACTCTGGCTCCTAGCTGTCCTTTCATGTATGGAATTGAACCAACATTTGTGGCTTCTAGCCAAGCAAAAGACAGGCATAGGAGTTGAACATTTACCTGAGGTAGATACACTCCTTGGATAAAACAATCATGAGAGAAAGAAGGGCTTTCTATGCACAGGGAGATAGCTCAGGGGGCAAGGGTGCATGGAGAGATTGATACAGGGAAGTGGTGACTGTTGGAAGGAAGTGAGAGGGGAGCTGTTGTATTGCAGTGAATTGTGGTCAATGTCATAAGACAAAGTTTATGTGAACTGCTGTATGGAAAGTGAATTTTCTCTGTAAATTTTCACCCAAATCACAGTAATAAAATAAAATAAGACCATAAAACATTGGACACTAAAAACAAGGAAGTCAATCCGCACATGACAGCATCAACAAAGTGAATAGAAGGAATAAAAGTTCTAGGTACAAAACTTCCAAATGGAAAGGGAAACAAGACAATGTCCTCCTAGAACAGACTCTTCCAAAAATATAGAGACAAGAATTCACTCCAAGGTTTACCAGGGGTGGGAGGGAAGGGTAAGGAACACTGTTAGATAGGTAGAGATAAGTATTGATTTGGGTGAAGAGAAGGGCAATGTACCAAATGTGAGTGATCAATATGGTGGCATTGAG
>NW_006922888.1:139693-142187 GCF_000298275.1 Orycteropus afer afer | reverse complement strand
AAAAAAGAAGAAGAAAAAAAAAAAAAAAAAAAAACATCCAATAGAATGACAGCAGTCAATTCATACCTATCATTAATTGCACTCAATGTGAACTAAACGCATTAATCAAGAGAAAGACAGTGGCAGACTGGATAAGAAAAGAAGACCTGTCAATATGCTGCCTACAAGAGACTCACCTTAGACACAAAGATAAAAACAAATTGAAAGTTAAGGGGTGAAAAAAAATATACCAAGCCAACAGTACCCAAAAAAGAGCAGGAGTGACCATATTAGTTTCTGATAAAATAGTCTTTAAGGTGAAAAACAACATAAGAGACAAAGAAGGTCACTATATGATGGTGAAAGTGTCAATTGACCAAGAAGAGATTACAATAATAAATAGTGCCTAGGACATTTGACTGCTAACCAGAAGGCTGGCGGTTCAAACCCACGAGCCACTCCTTGGAAGGAAGTTGGGCAATCTACTTATGTAGTGATTCCACCTTGGAAACCCAAGGAGCAGTCGTTATGAGTCAGGACCAACTCCATGGCAGTAAATTTGGATTTGGATTTTTGATGCACCCAATGAAATTGCTCCAAAATATGTGAAGCAAATATTAAGTGAATTGAAAGGGAAAATAGATAACTCTACAATAGTAGTAGGAGACTTTAACACACCACTTTCAAGGAGGGACAGATCAACTAGAAAAAAAGTCAACAAAAATACAGAAGAACTCAACAACACAATCAACCAACTAGACCTCATAGACATATACAGAGCACTCCACCCAACAAAAGCAAAATTCACATTCTTCTCCAGTGCACATGGATCCTTCTCCAGAATAGATTATATGTTAGGACATAAAACAAGCCTCAATAAATTCAAAAATATTGAAATACTACAAAGCATCTTCTCAGACCACCATGCTATAAAATTAGAAATTAATAATAGGAAGATCAAGGAAAAAATATCAAATGTGGAAGTTGAACAATACACTGCTCAAAAACTACTGGGTAATAGAAGAAATAAAAAGTGAATTTAAAAAAAGTTCCTAGAAACAACCAAGAATGAAGATACATCTTACCAAATCCTATGGGACACAGTGAAAGCAATACTTAAAGGTCAGTTTATAGCAATACATGCATACATCAAAAAGAGGAAAGAAACAAAATCAACATTCTAACTCAACAACTCCAATAATTAGAAAAAGAACAACAAAAGAATCCCACAGTATCTAGAAGTAAGGAAATAATAAAGATCAGAGCAGAAATAAATAAAACAGAAAACAAAAGAACAATAGAGAAAATCAACAAAACAAAAAGCTGGTTCTTCAAAAAGATTAACAATATTGACAAACCATTGGCAAATCTAACTAAAAAAAAGAAAGAGAAGATGCAACTTATAAGAATAATAAACAAAAAGGGTGACATCACAACAGAACAAACTGAAATAAAAAAGATACTGACAGAATATTATGAAGAACTGTACTCCAACAGATTTGAGAACCTAGAAGAGATGGACAATTTTCTTGAATCACAAGACCTTCCTAAACTTTCCCACTCAGAGATAGAATACTTGAACAGACCCATAACAAAAGAAGAAATTGAACAAGTCATCAAAAAATCACCAACTAAAAAAAGTCCTGGCCCAGACAGTTTCACTGGAGAATTCTACAAAACATTCAGAGAAGAACTGACACCAATTCTATTCAAACTATTCCAAAACATAGAAAAAGGTGGAACCCTCCCTAACTCATTTTATCAAGCAAGCATAACCTTGATACCAAAACCAGGCAAAGACATCACTCAAAAGGAAAACTACAGACCAGTATCCCTCATGAACCTAGATGTAAAAATCTTCAACAAAATCCTAGCCAACAGAATCCAACAACATATCAAAAAATAATACATCCTGACTAAGTAGGATTCATACTGGGTATGCAAGGATGGTTCAACATCAGAAAAACAATCAATGTAATCCACCACATAAGCAAAACAAAAGAAAAGAAACATATGATCATATCCATCAATGCAGAAAAGGCATTTGATAAAATACAATACCGGTTCCTGTTCAGAACTCTCAGTAAAATAGTGATAGAAGGGAGATTCCTCAACATAATAAAGGAAATATATGCAAAGCCAATGGACAACATCATTAATGGAGAAAGACTCAAAGCCTTCCCCTTATGAACAAGAATCAGACAGATGCCCTGTATCATCACTTCTATTAAACACTGTATTGGAAGTCCTAGCCAGTGCAATAAGGCAAGAAAGTGAAATAAAAAGCACCGAATTTGGCAAAGAGGAAGTAAAGCTATCTCTGTTTGCAGATGATATAATCCCATACATTAAAAAACAAGAGACTCAGAAAAAAAAACTACTGGAACTAACTAACAGGTTCACCAAAGTGACAGGATACAAGGTCAACATACAAAAATCAGTTGGATTCCTCTACACCAAGAAAGAGACCTCTCTCTGATAAAGAAACATGAGAAACAATACCATTTACAATAGC
>NW_006922888.1:138553-139593 GCF_000298275.1 Orycteropus afer afer | reverse complement strand
TAGAAAATTTCAGTGCCTCAACACCAAAAAGACAAACAATCCAATTCAAAAATGGGCAAGAGACATGAACAGACCCTTCACTAAAGATGATATGCTAGCAGCCAACAAACACATGAGGAATTGTTCACTATTTTTAGTCATTAGAGAGATGCAAATCAAAACAATGATGAGATATCTCACCCCAGCAATAATAGCAAAGTTCAACAGGACAGAAAATAACAAATGCTGGTGAGGTTGTGGAGAGATTGGAACTCTCATATACTGCTGGTGGGACTGTAAAATGGTACAACCACTGTGGCAAACAGTATGGTGTTTCCTTAAAAAAACAGAAAAAAGAAATACCATTTGACCCAGCAATTCCATTACTAGGAATATATCCTAAAGAGGTGAGAGACGGGACAGGAACAGACATATGCATACATATGTTCATCGCAGCACAATTCACAATAGCAAAGACATGGAAACAACCTAAATGCCCATCACCAGATGAATGGATAACCAAATTATGGTATGTTCACACAATGGAATGTTATGCTACATTAAAGAATAATGAAGAATACATGTATCATCTCACAACACGGATGAACTTGGACGACATTATGCTGAGTGAAATAAGTCAATTGCAGAAGGATAAACATAGTATGAGCCCATTACTGTAAAAAGACAAGGAAGAGTTTGCTTAAGGAAAGGCACTCACCTTGTAGGTTACCAGGGTGGAGGGAAGCCACCAAAACCAAACTCACTGCTGTCAAGTCAGATCCGACTCATGGTGACCCCTCCTTGGGTTTCTGAGGCAGTATCACTACAGAAGTAGATTGGCCAAACTTCCTCCCAAAGAGCAGCTGGTGGGTTTGAACCACCAGCATTCTGGTTAGCAGTCACATGTCTTAGGCACTATGCTACCAGAAGTCCTGGGGAGGGAGTAATTTCAGGCTAGTTGGGGCCACACACTGAGGTAAGGGGAAGTATGGTATGGAAAGGGTTCGTGACCACCATGATAACATTGGGAAAAGGGAAAACACCAAACTGTCCACATAAGA
>NW_006922888.1:106483-107163 GCF_000298275.1 Orycteropus afer afer | reverse complement strand
CTAACAACAAGAAGGAAAAAGTTAAAGTTACAATTCCTGGTTGCTGTTATCAATAATAGCTGCAGTGGGAGGGGAAAAAAGAATGTAGGGACAGGTTGTAACACAGAACCAAGTTCAGATCAGGTCCAATCAGAGCTATGACCTTTAGTCTCAGGGCCTACTCAGAAAGGAAGAAATGTGTGGGAACAAGAGGCACTCTTGCTAGGACCATTCATTGCTAAGAAGGTAGTCCAGAAGGGGGAAGGACAAAAAAACAAGAAACTATTGAAACCAGGGGGGTATAGTGTAAAGATTTGCTTCATTTTGTAGATCAGCATCATCAGCTTCCTGAAGAATCTTTACTAAAATGGATTGTGAGAGTGACTAATTTAGGGGCAGAGTTTTTAGTTTAAGGGAGTTCTCGTGGCGTAGTGCCTAAGGCATTTGACTGTTAACCAGAAGGCTGGCAGTTCAAACTCAATTCACTGCACTACAGGCCACCTCCTGGCTCTTCTAGCCACTGGCCTTTTCATACTTCAAGGATTAACTTGCCCCTCCAAAGCATTTTTCCAGTCCTAAGAGCTCTGGTAACATAGTGCCTAATGCACTTGACTGCTAACCAGAAGGCTGGTGGTTCAAATCCATCAGCCACTCCTCGGAAGGAAGGTTGGACAATCTACTCCCGCAGTGATACTACCTCG
>NW_006922888.1:101870-104023 GCF_000298275.1 Orycteropus afer afer | reverse complement strand
AATGTGCCCTTTAAATTCCCAGAGTGCTTTCCATAGATCCATGCCACACATGGGTGTCCCCTTAATTGTCCAGTTTTCCATTGCCCATTTGCCTGACCATATAGCCAGGCCATTCATCACTGCCTGTGAATCAGTAAAAATACAAATATGTGGGCTCTCAACATTGCCAAATTCTTCCATGACAGCTAGGAAGACAGGGTGTAGTTCATCCCATTTAGCTGACTTGTTCCCTTTCAACTGATTGCCTGCTCAAAGCATATACATCAGATCTCATCATGGGAACAACCACATCACAAGTGCTTAAACCACTCAAAATCATGGTCCAGCCAAGGTGTTTGACACAGAACCCCAACTATCATGGGGTGTAAGGTTAAACTGGGGGGATATGGGAATGCAAGATTTGATGGAACTAAGGTGAAAGTTTGGATGAGAACTTGAAGATTTAAACAGATGTTGTATGAAGTAGTTGCATCTCCCTTACCTGAATGTATTACTGATATGGATATTATGTCTAATTGGGGAACACTCCCTCTACCAAGTATTGTAAAACTGAAGGCCATTTGAAACCATTAGAAGTGCCCAAACCCACTCAGGTTGTTAACTTGAAACAGTGTAAGATACCTGGTGGACAAAAGATCAATGCTTTGATTAAAGACATTTTAAAGGCTGGAGTATTTGTGCCAAAATATTCTCTGTATAGCAGCCCTGTATGGCCTGTGAAAAAGGTAGATGGCTCATGGGGGCTGATAGTAGACTATCAAGGCCTAAAAAAGTAGTGCCACTGGTGGTTTTAGCTATTCCAGACATGGTATCAACAATGCAGAAAATACAGCAGGCTAAATGAGACTGGTACTCAGTGATTGATCTGGCAAATGCCTTTTTCCTCCATCCCAATCTCAGAAAAGAGTCAGTTGCAGTTTACTTTCACATGGGAGGGATCTCACACACTTTCAGTGTTTTGCCACAGGGTAATTTGAATTCACTGGCTTACTGTCATGGTTTGGTTAGAAGAGACTTGAACTCGGTGTAGATTTCAAGTATAATGATACAGTACATTGATGATATTATGATAATATCAAACACAGATGAACAGGCTAGGGCAAATTTGAGAACAATGATGGCCCACATGACCAACAGAGGCTGGTTAATAAATCTAGTAAAAATCCAGGACCCTGCCCAAACAGTGAAATTCTAGGGAATAAGTTGGGCAGGAGCCACCTGTGACATTCCACAGGTAACCATGAATAAGTTGCTGTCACTACCTACCCTCCAGACTAAGCAGGAAGCATAATGTTTAACTGGTCTGTTTGGATTTTGGAGAACACATACTCCACATCTGGGAATATTACTGGCTCCAATCCATAAAACCACTCGAAGAAAACTGTGTTTGAATGGGGGCCTGAGCAACAGCAGGCCATGTCTGAATTACAGAAACCAGTTTCACTCTCCTTGTCTTTAGGCCCTTATGACCCACATTCAGACATGGTATTAGAGGTGTCTGCTACATGTGCTTAGGCAGACTGGAGCTTATGGCAAAAACCTGAGAATGCTACCCACGGTGACCATTTGCATTCTGGACTAAAAAGTTTCTAGATGCTCCAGATGCTGCAGCATGATACATGCCATTTGAAAGGTAATTACTGGCCTGCACTTGGGCATTGACTGAGGCTGCCTCTATGACAGGACATAAAATCATCATGATACCTGAAATACCCATAATCCTTGGATGATGCCAGAGAAACACTCTAACAAGGAAGACAGTGCTCAAAATAGCTTCATAATAAAATGGAAATGGTGCATACAAGAACAAGCTACTGGAGGAATGCAGGGAGACACCCACCATATCCATGAGCAGGTAGCCTCTTTTCCCATAGGTCCTACTCTGGAACTGCCTGAGAAACTGCCAGAACTCATTGCCACACAGACAGTGACCTATGGGCAACTTTCTTCTGACCAGCAGAAGGCTGCTTGGTTCACAGATGGCAGTTCCAGGGTACGTGGACATTTGATGTGGAAAGCTGCTGCATTGAGACCAGCAGATGGAAAGACCATGATTGAAGAAAGTGCCAAAGAGGCAAGGAGGCTGCATCTTCTGACCTCCTGTAACCCCTCACGAGAGGAAGACAGAATCACCATCAATAGCCCAAGGCCTA
>NW_006922888.1:94332-101440 GCF_000298275.1 Orycteropus afer afer | reverse complement strand
TGGCAGAGTGGCCAAAGTAACCAATCCCAACATCAGAATTCTATACACCTGAGAGTGAACTTCCCAGAAGACTGCTTTGTGCCACTCTCAACGGAAATACCCCAGGTGGATAACTTTAACAATCAGGAGCTACTCAGTGGCTCATGGCAAATTCCACCATGGAGTTTATAAAGACTTATGGCTAAAGAAGCTACACTATGTAACTTACTACACTGCAGAAGGTAAGAACAAGTCAGCTCAATGGGCTGAACCACCGTCTTCCTAGCTGTCATGGAAGAATTTGGCAATGTTGAGAGCCCACATATTTGTATTTTTACTGATTCACAGGCAGTGATCAATGAATGGCCTGGCTATATGGTCAGGCAAATGGGCAATGAAAAACTGGACAATTAAGGGGACACCCATGTGTGGCATGATCTATGGAAAGTACTCTGGGAATTTAAAGGGCACATTAGAGTAAGCCATGTTGATGCCCATCAGAAGAATGTCCTTCCTGGATCAGAAAGGGATTGGAATTGGTAAGCAGATATGTTGTACACTCCTTTGAGGTGGTCATGAAATGAGTGGACATGGGGGTGCTGCAGCAATGCAGAAATGGGCTGAATCTGGACACATCCCTCTTGCACCCTCTGAGGTACAAAATACCAATAAGGACTGCTTTGTCCACAAGAAAGAGGTTACAGATGGCAATGGGGCAGATTCCCCAGGGGGAAGATCCTGCACATAACTGGCAAATTGATTATATAGGACCAATGATGCCAGTGGCACCAGGTGGCTATAGATGGGTCCTCACAGGAATACTTAACTCTGGACTGGGCTTTGAACATCCCATCACAGATGCAAATGCCAAAAAGACCATTAAAGGATTGGAACAAAAGATACTGTACCAATTGGGGTCACCAAGTTATATTTCTTCAGACCAAGGATCACTTTACAGTCCTTAGGCAATGGGCCAAGAAACATCATATTAAATGAACTTACCATGTTGCCTACTATCCTCAGAGTAATGGTTTGATAGAGAATTACAGTGAGCAATTGAAACATTTGTTATCTAAAATGGGGGGAGATAAAGACATGAAGGGCTGGTTCACATGCCTTCATGTGTGTGTGCTCACACTCAACATGAGGGGGTGAAGAGAGGATCACCACTGGAGATTCCATTTCCCTGGGGGATCTGGAAAAGAGGGGTGTGGGACTGCCACTGTGTACGTGCCACTGTACAGTTCTTCCCTACATCACCTCAAGTTGCTTTCTTCCTGCCAGAAGCTGTAGCCCCAGGACCTGGGATACAGCTGCAGGTGCCAGAAGCCAGATCCCTAAGCAAGAGAGTGTAACTATACCCCTGAACCTTGTACTCCAGAATTTCCAAGGCCTTATGGGATGGATAGTACCTTCCCCCCATCTGGCAAAATTGGGGTTGACAGTGAATAATGCTGCATTGCCCAGTGATCGAGATAGCCCACTCATGTTATACCTATGTAACCCTACCCAACATGAATGGGAGTGGACTGAGGGGGGAGCACTTGTTAGGCTGGCCTTGCTACCAGCAATCTACTGGCACAGCACCTAAACCATCGATGTCCTTTCCCATGGTGGGAATGTTTGGACAAAAATAAATGACAAATGGAAGGGAGAAATAACAGCTGAAGGTAAAGGTTATGTAGTGGGGAAAATCTAACATTATGCTGATACCTAAAGAAAGACTCAGAGCAAGGGAATAATCTTCTCTGTTAAATTTTATCAGAGGCCAGAAAGGGTGAAGATGAGACCAAATTTTGGAGTACCTGGCCAGATCAGAAGGACACCTGCAGCAGCTCTGAATGGCTGGTACCTGAGAAACCTCACCCTGAGTCTTTGTCCCATTTAAGAACTAATTGCTAATGACTTTAGAACCGGAAAAATGCTTGGGAGGGGCAAGTTAATCCTTGAAGTATGAAAGTGCCAGTGGCTAGAAGAGCCAGGAGGTGGCCTGTAGTGCAATGAATTGCTTAATATGGGCCTTCTAGCCACAGTCCCCCCATTTTGTGATGTATTGTAAATCCTAACCTGTATGCCTGTTTAGGGTGGGATGTCTTGAGTCCTGCCTTGCTGGAGGGTGTAACTCAAGGCACCACCCTTAGTTTCCTTGAGGTATATATGTGAATGTTCTTGCCCAGTTCGCTCTCTTGCTCCCGATCCTGTGTTCGGGTCATCATCATCTCAACCCTGGACTTGAGAAAGTAGCCAGTTGACCGACATGACTATTTTGGTTCACTAGCCCCTGCAACCACAAGTGAGAATCCTCCAGATCTACGTCTGACCCACAGATTTGGGATTTGCCAGCCTCTCAGCCTCCACCATTTTGTGGGCTATTTCCTCGGCAATTTTGAGTTCTCTGAGATGTTACAACAAAATACAGAACCTTAAGATGGGAGGGAGAATACTGAGGGGAGGAGGAGGAGTTGACGTTAAGAGACGACGGAGTGGTACAACCGTTTGGGAGAGTTGGACATTTGGGATGTCTCCTCCTCATAGGGACCAGCCTCATGCTGATCATTCTAAAATAAATTATTCAGTTTCCCTCTTATTTAATGAGAAAACTGGCAGCCAGCCTGTTCTGGTCCCCTATGCATTGCTATCCTCCCTCCTCTTCTTCATACCTGTGACTGAGTTTAACCAACCATATAGAGGAAAAACAGAATAATTTAGTCCCCAAGAGCCAAGAAAAGAATAGTACACATTAAGAATGTGATTACAAGGGTAAATGAAACCAGTGATCATAAGCAAAAAAGAACAAGTAGGAACGGACATGGCAGGAATCACATGCTTTGTTTTCTTAATGGATCATTTAACAAACCCCAATCTCAGTCCACCAGACTGGACTAAGAAAACAAAATAATCCCTACTATCATAACTACAGTATGGAAATCTAGTCCTTTCACATTTTTTGAGCTGTTCTAACAGAGGTGTTTTATCACTGGATGACTATATTATGCTGTCCAACATTTAAAGTAAAAGAACACAAAACATATCAGCCATATTGAGGGAAAATCATTCATTTATTGTTTAAAGATTGCAAGACAACATCTGGATTTCTGTAGCACAATTTATATGGTTTACTTTTTTGATAAAGCAGAGTATAATAGAAAAAAAAATTAGTTTCCAGTAATCTATATCTCTATTCAGAATTAAGTCTTCCACAGACATGTTACCTGGAAACAAAAGCCTGTTACAATAAGCAAAGCTTCAACCACAGCAGCTACTTTTCGTGCCAGGAAAAAGTTCATTCCTATAGGAGGAATGATGTGCTATGTGAAATGGCTGTACGGTCACAGCCTTGAGGGCATTGGAAGTCTATTATTCTATCTCACATTATTTAGTTTGGGGAACTTCGAACATCAGTTTATCTGCAACCATGCTGGCAACTTTTAATAAGAATAGTTAACTGATTCTTCAATCAAGTAAAAAATAAATTAACAAATCTCTAAACTGATGTTTCTTGATTTGTATCGTTAAAAGCTACACAGTTCATTGATAGGTAATTCTGGTTAAGAATTACATTTGAGACTCCTTGCTCAGATTTTGGTCAGCAATAAGAATCTTTCAGAAATTCAAGTTCTCAATGATCAATAATTTGTCAGTTAGAATACATTCAGGCATCAGCTGCAACTACAGAATAGGTGCACTGCCTCAGCGCTTTGGAAAGACAATGTAATCTAGAATACTACTAGCAGACAAAACATTATCTGTTACTGGATAGCATAAGTGCAGTACAGCAAGACAAAACATATATTCATATGGTGGCTTGTTTAAGCCTCAAGCCCTTAACCCCCCGTTGTTGAAATTCAATAATTTTATTTCTATTGTTTTTAATACCAAGCACTCAAGCTCCAGGAGGGTTAACATCTAATTTATACTCTGAACACCAAGTAGCAGTGCAGTTAGCTACTATTGAGACTGAATTCATTCAGACTTCAAGATCAAGTTCAGGAAATAGTTGTATAATACCCTAGAAGGTCTGAAAAATAATTACTTGTATACACAGATGGTCCTTCAGAGCTTTTTACCTACGAGATAACATGTTTTTGATTAAAGTTATTTAATGTATTGGAGATAACTATGATTTACTGATTGAATATTTGAATACTCATACTTACCTGGGATTTCATTTCTGCTGAAAGAAATAGGAAGAACATGACTCACTTTGAAAATAAACTTTAGAAAGGAAGGTAAAAATCTTATCACACACTATCACTTTTGGAAGCAGCATAGAAGGGGCAGTCGAAGGTAAAACACTGGTGAAATAGGCCAAAACTAGGCAAAAAAAAAAAAAAAAAAGCTATTATTATCAATGACAGTACCACAACTATGCCCTTCCTTAATTAATAATCAGTCCTAAGAATTTTCATTTGGCAACAGATGGTGTGTTTAAGAGAAACACTCTGAGGTGTTTTGAATCAGATTAGTTTTGTTAGCTCAGTTACAGGAGAAAATTTAAAGTGGAGATGGGGAGGGGTGAGAAAGAAATGGAAAATAGGCCAGAAAAAAATTCTGAGTCATCATCTAAACCAACAAAGCCCTGATAGTTTCAAACATTAGGTCAGACACTAAAATGACTGATATAGGCTCAAGTGGTTTATAAAACCTATAAAAAGACTACACCAGCAAAGTCCTCGTTGATCTGTATAGTTCAGAAACTAAAACAAGGAGCAACATTTTAGCTTAAAACCTTCTCAAGAGAATCATATACACATCATATTAATAAAAATACCTGAAACCAAACACATTTTAAAAGCTTCAATACCCAAAATATAAAGGAAAAAAATTAATTCAGAAGACTCAATCAATCCATGGAATCACAAAATGGCTGGATAAGCTGTATCTCCCCTCCACACTAACCATTCCATGGAAGCACAAAGGAGATCAGACCTTCCAGAACCTATGCACCACCTGGTTGCTGCAAAATTCTATGGAGATTCCTTGTGGAACAGTAGTTTCCCATCTCTTGTGTCTCTCCCTACCATGCAGGAAGCAAGTCTGGCTGTGCTATTATTCTATTATCATCTTATGTCACCCATCTGCAACATGGTACTGTACAGATAAGTAAAAGTATGTTATCTAGTTCCCTTTTCCCCCAAGAGGTTGAGGCTCAGGTATAGGGGTTATTCTCCTGTGCATACAGTCTTTATTTAGGCGGACTCAGTGACTTCAACAGGCTTAATCATGTGGTCAGGTTTGTTGCCAGCTGCATAATGCTCCCACATCTGTAGATAGAGCCGCTCTAGTTCCATTGTGTATTGTTTGGTGTTGAACAAAGGGCTAGATATTCTCTGCTTCCAGACTTTGCCACGAATTTTCTTCAGGCTGTGTAATAAAATTTAAAAAATAGACTCAGAACTAGAACCCATAAATACCTAGTCACCTCTGAGATAAAATACATGACCAAACTTCATGCTATTTTCTTTATACTAGGACGTGTAACCAAATTCACCCCATCTTATGAAAAAAATTTAGTTCTTCCTGAGACAAGTGTACACAAGGATATCAAGTTTTCTTCCATCTAATTTCCACCTTTAAAATAAAAATAATTATTGGCAACAATACATGACTATGCCTGTGTAGAACCAGTTAGAATGTAAACTGCTTACCAAGAAGGTAAGCAATGTATTATGCATGCATCTCGATGACAGTGAGTTTGGTTTTTGGTTGGTTTTTTTGTTTGTTTGTTTAACATAACCCTTTGACCTAACAATACCTTTTAAATCTATTCAAGAGAAACAATCAGAGATACAGACACACATGTCCATACAAAGATGTTCACTGAAGCATCATTTACTATCATGAAGGCACAAATATAAGATGAAGTAGTCAGTTTATGAAGATTTTTATGAAATGGTTCTGTTCAGAAATTGAGAAAAATGCAATCAGTTCTGAGAACATATGGGGGGAAGACCTCTCTCTACTCCCCTTCTGAATATATTCTTTATCAGCGAGATTGAGATTATTCTTAGATGAACAGAAATTTTTTACTTTTGAAACAAAGCCAAAACATTCCTGTCCATTTCTTTCTAAAAGTAATAACTGAAAAAAGTATGTTAATTTAAGGAGCTCTGATGGTGTTGTGTTTACAGCATTCAGCTGCTAACCAAAGGTCAGTAGTTCAAACCTACCAGCCGCTTCACACAAGAGATGAGGCAGTCTGCTTTCATAAAGATTTACGGCCTTGAAAACCCTACAGGGTAGTTCCACCCTGCCCTAAAGGGTCACTATGACTTGGAATTGACTTAGTGGCAGTGGGGTTTTAATGTTTGCTGGGCCAGAACTAGTAAATGGTTCTGCTTATCTGTTGACCTCAATCCAACCAGACCATATTAATATTCCTTTTCAAATAAAAATACTACTGTGTTTTATTTAAAGGAAAATTTTGAATGTGTCAATAGGAAAATGTGACAAAACAAAACTATGGTATAACTCATACAAGGAAATACTAGACAGGGATAAAAAGGATGGATTCCTGATATGATATGATGACTCTCAGAAAACATTATGCTGACTGAAAGAAGCCTTTAGAGTGCATACTCTAAAGTGATTCCATTTGTATAAAGTTCTAGAAAGATGAAACTGATTTATGGAAGAAAAAAATTCAAAACAGTGGTTGTCTGGCAGGTAGACTGTGTGAGAATGGGCATGAGAGAACTTCCTGGAGTGATGGTAATGTTCTACATCTTGACAGGGATTTGGATTATAAGGGTACTTCTCAAAACTAACTGAATGGTCACTTACCATTTGTGCATTTCAGTCTTTAAATTCTGTCTCAAAAGGAAAACGAAACACATTCTGAACTCCAGTTAATGATAGATATCCATTCTGAAATATTTAAGAAGAATACTGATACCTGCAATTTGCTTTGAAATGTGTCAAATCAGATGGATTAGCAGGGGGATAAAGAAGTAGATGGATAAATATGTGATAAAGAACAGTAAATATGTTAATGGTAGAATATAGGTAGTAAGTAGAGAACTGTTAATTATAAAATTGAAATTTCTCGTAATAAAATGTCAGAAAAAAACAGTATGAACCCAACTAAGTTTAACAAAAAAAATTCTAATAAAAAAAATATAAAAATACA
>NW_006922888.1:90696-92473 GCF_000298275.1 Orycteropus afer afer | reverse complement strand
TTTTTTTTTTTTTTTTAGGATTTGGGTGAAGATTTACAGAGTAAATTCACTTTTCATACAGCAGTTCACATATACTTTGTCTTACAGCTTCCTTTTTTAAAACTAAATGTTATGGTTTAAGCACTTTCCTACATCATTAGAAATCATGAACTTTTATTTTTTTTAATGCCTACTCAAAAGTTTCACTCATTTTTCTTAAATGTATATGAAGTTCAGTGAAGAAAAGTTTGAAAATAGTAAGTGCTAACACCTGTTGAATGCTTACTATGGATTAAGAACTGTTCTAAGTGCTTTACATGTAATACTTCTTTGAATCCTCACAATATCCCTGGCAAGGTAGGTTGTTGTTGCTGTTAGGTGCCACTGAGCTGGCTCCGACTCATAGCAATGCCATGTACAACAGAACAAAACACTGCCAGGTCCTGTACCATCCTCACAATCCCTGCTATACTCAAGCCCATTGTTGCAGCCACTGTGTCAATCCATCTCATTGAGGGTCTTCCCCTTTCTCGTTGGTTGACCCCTTACTTTACCAAGCATGATATCCTTCTCCAGGTAGTGGTTCCTTCCAACAATATGACCAAAGTAGGTGAGACAACATCTGGCTATTCTCGCTTCCAAGGAGCATGGATTGATTCTGGCTGCACCTCTTCCAGGATAGATTTGTTCATTCTTCTGGCAGTCAATGGCATTTTCAGTATTGTTCTGGTTACCTAGTGCCACTCTGACAGGAATATACCACAAATGGGATGGCCTTAACAAACAAGAGTTTCTTCTCTCACAAGTTGGAGGCTTTAAGTCCAAGTTCAAAGTGCCAGGTCTATTTGTCGACCTTGGGCTTCAGCTCTGCCTCTTGCTCCTGGCCCACTGAAGCTAAAGGCATCTCTTCACTCAGGCAGCTCATGGCTGCTGAAGCTAACAAGCCCAAGGTCGACAAATAAAATGGCACAGTCCTGATACTACCAAACCAGATGGCAGGCCATTAATTCAAGTCCATTGTAAGTCCCAAGGTCGGCAGGCTGTTGAACAATGACACAGCTACATACAGGGTCCAAGCGTGCCATAAGGTAGAGATCATTCCCAAGGCTTCTCCTTATATACAGGAAGGAGACCACCACATACCCAAAGGCTGCCTGTGGTAGATCCCACCACGGAGGTGATTGCCAGTCTCACCATGGGGAATAACTACCACCAGCTGCCCAGCCACTCAACGAGACCCAGCCAAGTTGACACACAAACATAAGTATAGCCATTCCACCCGTTGTCAACTTGGCACCTATACAGATCTTCATTGGGTGGCACCTGTATAGATCTCTCTCACTGGGTGGCTCCAATCCCCTAGAGTTCCTGAGTGGTGACCTCACCCCCTTGGCCTGGCAGGCCCTGCTCCTCTTCCTCTTGGGCATGGCAGCCCCACCTCCTCACTCTTGGGCAGCGGCTATGGCTCCATCCCACGGGCTCAGAGGAACGAGCAGCCCCACACTCCAGAACCAAGTTGGTGAAGGCCTAGCTCTTTGAAACCTAGGGGGCTGTGGTCATTCTGCCCCCACAGGTCATGGTGCTACCCTTTCAAGCTGAGGCAGCTCTGCTTCCACTTCCTTGGTCTCTCTGCTTCTGCCAATTAATGCCAAAAGGCAACCCACTCCGCAGGAAATCTTTCTGCCCCAAAAGCACTCAGCTTTCTTACTCCATGGGCTGGCCAACCTGCTACTCCATTACATGCCAGTCTCTTCATCAATTAATGCCCAAAGGCAACCCACTCAGCCAGGAAGCTACC
>NW_006922888.1:89072-89970 GCF_000298275.1 Orycteropus afer afer | reverse complement strand
AGCTACTCAGCTGCCTGTGGTAGATCCCCCCATGGAATTGATTGCCAGCCTCATCATGCAGAATAACTACCACCAGCTGCCCAGCCACTCAACCAGGCCCAGACAAGTTGATGCACAAACTACCACAAGTATCCTTCACCAGCACCACAATTCAAAGGTATCAACCCTTCTTTGGCCTTCTTTTTTCATTGTCCAGCTTTCACATGTGTATGAAGTGACTGAATATACCATGGCTTGGTTTAGGTGCACCTTAGTCTTCAAAGAGACATTTCTGCTTATCACTTTAAAGAGGTCTTTTACAGCATATTTGCCCAGCGCAATATGACATCTGATTTCTTGACTGCTACTTCCATGGATATTGATTGTGGATCCAAGTAAAACAAAATTCCTGACAACTTCAATCTTTTCTCCATTTACCATGATGTTGTTTATTGGTTCAATTGTGAGAATTTTTGTTTTTTTATCTTGAGGTGTAATCCATACCGAAAACTGTAGTCTTTAATCTTCTTCATTAAGTCCTTTAAGTCATCTTCACATTCAGCAAGAAAGGCTGTGTCATCTGCGTATCACAGGTTGTTAATAAGTCTTCTTTAACCCTGCAGCTGCTTTCTTCTTCATATAGTCCAGCTTCTCAGATTATTTGCTCAGCATACAAACTGAAAAAGTATGGTGAAATGATACAACCCTGACACACACCTGTCCTGGTTTTAAACCATGCAGTACCGTGTTCTGTTGGAATGACTGCCTTTGTTATATGTACAGGTTCCGGATGAGCACAATTAAGTGTTCTGGAATTCCCATTATTCACAATGTTTTCCATAATTTGTTATGATCCACACAGTTGAAGGGAGCTCTGGTAGTGTAGTGCCTTAGGCATTTGACTGCTAACCAGAAGGCT
>NW_006922888.1:87096-88346 GCF_000298275.1 Orycteropus afer afer | reverse complement strand
GGGTATTTTGTCCATTCCTGGAGCCTTGTTTTTCACTAATTCCTGCAAGGCAGTTTGGATTTCATCCTTCAATAGCATTTGTTCTTGATCATATGGTACCTCCTGAAAAAGCTGAACACTGACCAGTTCTTTTTGATACAGTGACTTTGTGTATTCCTCCTCTCTTCTTTTCATGCTTCCAACATCATTCAATATTTTGCCCATGGAATCCTTCAATATTGCAACAAAAGGCTTGAATATTCTTCAGTTCTTTCACCTTGAAAAATGACGAGCGTGTTCTTCTCTTTTGGTTTTCTAACTCCAGGTCTTTGCACATTTCGTTGTAATACTTTACTTTGTCTTCTTGAACCACCCTTTGAAATCTTCTGTTCAGCTCTTTTATTTCATCATTTCTTCTATTCTCTTTAGCTACTCTACTTTCAACATTAAGTTTCAGTCTCTTCCGACATCCATTTTGGTCTTTTCTTCTTGTCTTTTTAATGACCTTTTGCTTTCTTCATGGATGATGTTCTTGATGGTCATCCCACAACTCATGTGCTGTGCAGTCAGTGGTGTTCAATGTGTCGAATCTATTCTTTAGATGATCTCTAAATTCAGGTGTGATATAATCAAGGTTGTATTTTGGTTCCTGAAGACTTGTTTTAATTTTCTTAAGCTTCAACTTGAACTTGCATATAAGCAATTGATGGTCTGTTCCACAGTCAGCTCTTGGCCTTGTTTTGACTGATATTGAGCTTCTCCATTGCCTCATTCTACAGATGTAGCTGATCTTATTCCTGTGTATTCCATCTGGTGAGGTAGTTACTACCATTAATCTCCATTTTGCAGATGGGAAAAACAAGGCATACAAAGATTAACTTCCCTAAAGTCACAAAGCTTGTAAGCGGAAGATCCTGGATTCAAACTCAAGATAGTCATGACTCAAAGGGGATGTTCCTTTAGCTTCTATAATATGATGCTTCTTAGAAGAACACAATTAATAACCAAGGAAAAACTTATTTTAAGAGATAACTACTATATCCTTATATGACTAATGCATCATTTATCTAATAAGCATTAATATTCTAATCCTTGCTCATTTAGGTTCTCTCCCCCCCTTGTGAAAAAGTGTCATTATAAGTTTAAAAGTGACTTTCTTAAAAGCCTCTTACAATTTTGAACCCACCAAAAACCCCACTGCTGCCGAGTCGGATCTGACTCATAGCAACCCCTCCTTGGGTTTCCAAGGCAGTATCACTACGGAAGTAGAT
>NW_006922888.1:85659-86996 GCF_000298275.1 Orycteropus afer afer | reverse complement strand
AAGGCAGTATCACTACGGAAGTAGATTGCCCAATCTTCCTTCTGAGAAGTGGCTAGTGGGTTTGAACAGCCAGTTTTCTGGTTAGCAGTCAAATGCCTTAGGCACTAAGCCACCAGAGCTCCTTACAATTTTGAGGAAGGGTTGTATTCAATGTTAGAGTGCCAGCACCACAATGCTCCCTCACCACTGACATCATTTTAAGAGTATTTTTATTTCATAGTCAAATAATGGGTATGTCTCAATGTTATTTTAATTTGCATCTTTATTAGAGAAGGTGATGTTTCTTCTGGTTAACTATTAGTATTTCTACTTCACTGATCTATCAGTTACTTATCTAATTTTCTATTAGAAATTTAAAATTTAAATGTTCTTCAATCATTATATAGACTAAGATTTTGCTTCTTTGTCTTATTTTTTTTTTTCCTGGTTTTAAGATTTTTTTTTTATTGTGATTTGGGTGAAAGTTAGTAGAGCAAATTCACTTTCGATACAATAGTTCATACATATTTTGTTTCATTACATTGACTGCAATCCCTATAATATAACAGCTCTCTTCCCACTTCCTCCTTGGGTTACCTTTTCCCTATGTCCTTCTTTCCTATGCATTCCTGCCCTCTGAGCTATATCTCATGGAAATACTGCCCTTCTGATCTCCCATGCCTGATTGTTCTAAGGAGTATATGTACCTACCTGGTGTAAATGTTCATCTTATATGCCTACTGTTTGGCTGGAAGCTACAAAAGTGAGTTCAATTCCATGCCCAGATGCTGACTAGGGACCATAGTCTCTGGTTTCACTAGTCCCTATCAGACCAGTAAGCCTGGTGTGGTTTTGAGTTCTGTTCCACATTTTTCTCCCACTCTATCCAGGATCTCCTACACTGATCCCTTTTCCAAGTGGTTGATAGTGGCATCCAGGCACCATCTAGTTTTTCTGGTCTCAGGGTCATGTAGGCTGAGGTTAGCATGGTCCAGTAGTCTCTTGGATTAATTGTTTCCATGTGTCTTTGGTATTCTTCATTGTTCTTTGCTCCAGACAAGGAGATAGCAATTGTTGCATCTTAGATGGCTGCTTGCAAGCATCTTAGATTCCAGCTGCTACTCACTGAAGTAGGATGCAAAACAATGTTTTTGTGTAGTATATTATGCCAACTGAGCTTGATATGTCCCCCACAGCCATGGTCCTGAGCCCATGGGCCCAGTGACTCACTGCCTCAGGATGTTTGGCTTTGGCTAAGAACTTACCATTAACTATGCCCCATTAGGGAGCTCTGGTAGCATAGTGCCTAAGGCACTTGACTGCTAACCAGAAGGCTGGTGGTTCAAACCCACCAGCCA
>NW_006922888.1:84849-85332 GCF_000298275.1 Orycteropus afer afer | reverse complement strand
GACTCGATGGCAAATAACAACAACGTGCCCCATTAGCTCTATTATATTTATAGACATGCTTATAGCACATACAAATATGTATGTAGAAATATCACCTGCAAAAGGAATATTCCCTTTTGCCTAGACATACCTGATCACTTAGCCTGTTTACCTATGTATCCACCCATAGGGTTAAAGTTTGTTATTACTGATAATGCAGTATTATTGTGTATGTGAGAGTGTTTACCTTTGTTGTCTGTACCTCTTGTGCACCTCTCCATGTCTTTCTTTTCCTTAGTGTTATTGTGTCGGTCATTCACTTTTGGTATATTGCCTTTCCCTTCGCTCAAATCAATACTTGTCTCTTACCTATCTAGCAATTTTCCCTTCTCTTCTCTCCCATCCCTGCAAACCAACAAAGTTTCCTGCCATATGTAAACCTTGACTGTTTACAACAAAACGAAACTCACTGCCATCAAGCTGATTCAACTCATAACAACTCCT
>NW_006922888.1:81909-84521 GCF_000298275.1 Orycteropus afer afer | reverse complement strand
AAATATATTTATTATTATTTCATTTTAGAATGGCTATATTCTCTCTAAATTGTCCTTATTTCTTTCACTTTATCATATATAGTTTGTTCATGGAAAAGCTTACTTACTATTCTAGATCAGTTCCCAGTTTCACAGCAATGTCTTCATATTCTTGTCTATTTTTAGCAATGAGCTCAAGACAACCTAAGCAAGTGAGCTGGGAAGCTGCAACTCGAGAAGCAAGAGTCTCTCCTGTATTAAGATAAGAATTGCATATCTGAGAATGTTGGTCACATATAATTTTATTTATGTTAAACATTCAAACAATGCAGATGATGAGAATGAAACTAAGTGTTCAAACTTAAACAAGTCTCATTTTCTATCACCTTGTTTTAAATGTTGCTTTCATATACATGGTTTCACCAGGAATTGTCAAAGGAGATTTTAAAAAGAACAAAGATGATTCCAATGATTTATTACCAACTCACCTGGCATAGTCACCATGGGTGTCCCTGCCCAGAGGACATCCATTCCTGTGGTATGACCATTACAGAGTGGAGTATCCAGACAAACATCAGCCAGTTGGCCTCTCCTGACATGTTCCTCTTTAGGAGCGACAGGTGAAAAAATGATACGGTTCTGGGGAAGGCCCATGTTTTGTGCATACTGTTGAATATTAGGTTCTCCTACTGCTGGAAAACGCAACAGCCAGAGCACACTATTGGGAACACGCTTCAGAATCTAAAATAGGGAAAATAAATAATTATTAATAGCAGATATCTGTCTATCTCAACAGAAGCTCCCACAGATGTCTATTCTTTTCACTCAAGGCTACTGTGAAGTCTTTTCTTCACGATTTAGATCAACTGATTGATAGGTTCCTCATCTATTTAGCTATCCCCAAAGAGAGTTTGAAGAGAAGGGAAGAGAATAAGAAGACACAAAACAAGTTACTAATTGACAAAATCTAAGGCAGCTATATCCTGTGGGAACTGATATTGGCAGTGGTTTTTCTCAAAGAGATATGAATTTTTCATTTCAAATATTAAATCCCCCACCATGATACAACAAATAAAGTTAGCTCATATTTGCCTACCTTGATCTGAGGGTAAGAAGACATTTTTTTTCTGTAAAGGGCCACATAACAAATATTTTTCACTTTGTAGCCACATGAACTCTGTCCTAACTGCTCAATTCTGTTGTTGTACTGTGAAAGCAGGAGCTCTGGTGGCATAGTGCCTAAGGCATTTGACTGCTAACCAGAAGGCTAGCAGTTCAAACCCACCAGCCACTCCTCGGAAGGAAGATAGGGCAATATACTTCTGTAGTGACACCACCTCAGAAACCCAAGGAGGGGTCACTATGAGTCAGATCCGACTCGATGGCAGTGAGTTTTTGTCTTTTTTTTTAGTATGAAAGCAGCCTCAGACAATACATACACAAATGCACATGGCTGTGTCCCAATAAAATTTCCCCCTAAGATCAGGAACAAGACAAGGACGCCCGCTCTCATCTATGCTATTCAGTACTGTACTGGAAATTCTAGCCAGAGCAATTAGGCAAGAAAAAGGAAAATACACAACCAAATTAGAAAGGAAAAAGTAAAACTATCTCTGTTCACAAATGATGTGATCCTATAGAGAAAATTCAAAAGAATCTATGAGAAAGCTACTAAAACTAAAAACTAATTCAGTAAAGTCACAAGGTACAAAATAAGCATGCAAACATTAGCTGTGTTTCTATACACCATTAATGGCCAATCTAAAAAGGAAATTAAGAAAACAATTCTATTTATAATAGCATCTAAACTAAAATACCTAAGGAATAAATTTGACCAGAGACGTGAAACACTCATACACTGAAAACTATAAAATACTGCTGAAAGAAATTAAAGACCTAAATAAATGGAAAGACATCTTGTGTTCATGGATTAGAAGATTTTCCATTGTTAAGATGTCAATATTACCCAAGGTGATCTACAGATTCGATGCAATTCCTATCAAAATCCCAACAGTCTTTTTGCAGAATAGAAAAGCTGATCCTTAAATTCTAATGAAATCTCAAGGGGTTCCAAACAGTCAAAACAATCTTGAAAAAAAAAAAAATAAAGTAGCTCACACTTCTCAATTTTAAGCTTACTCCAAGGCTATACTAATCAAGAAAATGCAGTACTAAGTAAGAATGGCCATACAGACCAATGGAATAGACTGAGAGTTCACAAATAAAACCATTCACTATGGACAACTGATTTTCAACAAGAGTGTCAAGTACATTCTTTGGGAAAAGAATAGTTATCTTGAATAAATGGTGCTAGGACAACAGGGGAGCCACATGCAAAAGAATCAAGTTTTTGTATATGGCACCATACCAGGTACCATATACAAAAAGTAACTCAAAATGGAGCAATGACCTAAATAACTATTATAATACCATAAAATTCTTAGAAGAAAACAGATAAAGCTTCAAGACCTTGTTTTTGACAATGGATTCTCAGCTACGACACCAAAAGGATGAGCAGCAAAAGAAAAAAACAGACGAATTGAACTATCAAAATTTAAAATTGCTATGCAAAGGAGCTCTGGTAGCATAGTGGCTAAGACACTTGCCTGCTAACCAGACGGCTGGCGGTTCAA
>NW_006922888.1:79997-81286 GCF_000298275.1 Orycteropus afer afer | reverse complement strand
TTGATAAGCACATGAAAAGATGCTCAAGACCATTAGCCACTGGGAGATGCAAATCAAAGACACCCATCTCATCCCATTACAAAAGAAACAATCAAAAAATGGAAAACAAGTATCAGTAAAGTTGTGGAGAAACTGGAACCCTCACCCACTACTGGTGGATATGTAAAATAGGGCAACCACTGTGGAAAGCAATTTGGCAGTTTTTCAAAAAGTTGAAGGTAGAATTATCATATGACCCAGCAATCTCAATCCCAGGTATATACTCAGAAATAAAGGCAGGAATGCACAGAAACCTGTACAAATGTTCACTACCACACTTTTCATAACAGCCAAAAGGTGGAAAACAACCAAGATGTCCTTCAACAGATAAATGGATAAATAAAATGTAGTATTATACATAAAGTGCAATATTATACAGCCATAAAGATAAATGAAGTTCAGATACATGTGACAACATGAATTAACCTTGAAATTATGCTGAGGGAAAACTGTATGGTCTCATTTATATGAAATAAGGAAATATATAGAAACCAAAAGTTATTAATGGTTACCAGGGGTGGAAAGGAGGAAGAAAGGTGATATTCTTTTGAGGGGCACTGTTAATGGTGGTGGGATGTTTTGAATATAGACTGTGATAATGGTGGCACAACATGAAAAATGTAACCAAAATCACTGAGTTGTAAATCAGGATGCTGTGTTGGTGGATGTTTTGGTATGTATGTTTTCACCACAATGAAAAACTAAAAAAGGATTTGAATAGATATTTCTCTAAAGAAGATATACAAATGTCCATAGGCATATAAAAAGATCCTCAACTTGAGATGGTTCAACATCAGAAAAACAATCAATGACATCCACCACATAAATAAAACAAAAGAACCACATGAACATATCAATCGATACAGAAAAGGCATTTGATAAAATCCAACACCCTTTCCTGATAAAAACTCTTAGCAAAATAGCAATAGAAGGGACATTCCTCAAATAAAGGGCATGTATGCAAAAGCAACGACCAACATTATTCTCAATGGACAGAGACTGAAACTGTTCCCCTTGTGAACAGGAACCAGACAAAGACGCCCACTATCACCACTTCTATTCAACATTGCACTGGAAGTCCTGGCCAGGGCCATAAGGCAAGAAAGGGAAATCAAAGGCATCCAAATTGGTAAGGAAGAAGTCAAAGTATCACTATTTGCTGATGATATGATCCTATACCTAGAAAACCCAAGAGACGCAATCAAAAATCTAGTGGAACTAATTGAGAGATTTAGCATTGTGGCAGGATA
>NW_006922888.1:75633-76463 GCF_000298275.1 Orycteropus afer afer | reverse complement strand
GAACTGCTGTATGGAAAGTGAATTTGCTCTGTAAATCTTCACCCAAATCACAATTAAAAAAAAAAAAATGAGCACAATAGTGCTTAAAAGGGTAGAGTCATCAGTAAGGTGACCTATATAGTCTTTACTCAGCTGCTAATAAAAAAGGTCAGTGGTTTGATCCCACCAGATGCTCTCCAGGAGGTGAGACAGCCTGTTTCTATAAAGATTTACAGCCTTGAAAACATTATGGGGCACTGCAGCTTTGTTGTATAAGGTCACTGTGAATTAGAATCGACTCGATGGCAATGGATTTGGTTTTTGGTTCACACATTAATAATAAATTTATGGATACTCACATTTGCCCACATCTGCAAAGTAGAAGGGTCAATTTTATATAACTGATTAAAGTTACAGTACACAATGGCATCTTCTGGTAACCCATACTGAGAACGGGTGGTTACGATAATGGTACGTGGAACCTCCTCTCCAGTGGCAGCCTTATTATTGATCTAGAACAAGAAAAATAATATAATTATATTTAAAGTCAAGATAGTTCAAGTTTGTCACTGACAAAGAATCCTTACGTTGCAAAATGGTATAACCATTAAAAGTCATGGCTCTAAAAACTACTAAACTAATTGAAAGGTTTAGCATAGTAGCAGTATACAAGATCAACATACAAAAATCAGATGGATTCCTGAACACCAGCAAAGAGATTGCTGAAAAAGGAAAAAGGAAATCAATACCTTTTACAATAGCTACCAAAAAAATAAAATACTTGGGAATAAATCTTATCAGGAACACGAAAAACCTATACAAAGAAAACTCAAGAAACTATAAGAAATCTA
>NW_006922888.1:73769-74973 GCF_000298275.1 Orycteropus afer afer | reverse complement strand
ACATATCTGACAAGGGACTTATCTCTAAAATTTATAGAAAAAACCAACACTTCAACATCAAAAAGACAAGCAACCCAATTAAAAAACGGGCAGAAGACATGAAGAAACACTGCACTAAAATATATTCAGGTGGTCAACAAACACATGAAGAAATGTTTGCAATCATTAGCTATAATAGAAATGAAAATCAAAATGACAAGATATCATCTTACCTCAGCAATAACAGCAAAGTTCAAAAAGACAGAAAATAACAAATCCTGGTGAGGATGTAGAGAGAGTGGGATTCTCACACACTGCTGGTGGGACTGAAGGATGATAACAACCAATGTGGAAACTGATATAATGATTCCTTAAAAAGTTTGAAATAGAAATACTATTTGATCCAGCAATCCCATTACTATATCCTAAAGAGGCGAGAGCCAAGGCATGAATATGCACACCCATGTTCATCATAGCACTATTCACAATACCTAAGAGATGGAAACAACCTAAGTCGCCATCAACAGACAAACAGATAACCAAATTATGGTATATACACATAACAGAATACTATGCAACACTAAATAATAATGTAGGAGCCATGGAACACCTCATAATGTGGATGAACTTAGAGGACATGTGTTGAGTGAAATAAGTCAATTACAGAAGGACAAATACTGTAGTAGTCCACTATTGTAAAAAGTCAAGGAAAGGTTTACATATGGAAGGAAACTTTCATTGTTGGTTACCAGGGAGAAGAAGGGTGGGAAAATTGCTAGATAGGTAAGAGACAAGCATTGATTTGCGTGAAGGGAAAAGTGATAACACTAAGGAAAAGGACAACACAGAGAGGTGTACAAGAAGCACAGACAACAAAGATAAACACTTTTATACAGAAAATGCTGCATTATCAGTAATAACAAACACTAATCTATGGGTAGATACATAGGTAGAGCAGGTTGAATGATCAGGTATGTCGAGGTGTGGTGTAGTAAATTACTTAGTGTGGCTTTTCTACCCATAAGTCTTTGTGAACTCCAAGGTGGGAACTGCTATTAGCAACTGAGGAGATCCTGATTGCTAAAGTCGCCCACCTGGGTTATTTTCGTTGGGCATGGCACAATACAATGTTCTGGGAGGTTCCCATTCTCTCTCACGTGCTTAGAGTTCTGATGCTATGATTGGCTAGTTTGGCCACCCTGCCGGGCTCAAAAGGAGGCCTCCT
>NW_006922888.1:72071-72918 GCF_000298275.1 Orycteropus afer afer | reverse complement strand
GACTAGTGGACCATGTGAACCTCAACCTACATGACCATGAGACCAGAAGAACTAGCTGGTGCCCGGCTACCACTGTCAACCACTTAGAAAAGGATCAGCGCAGGAGATCCTGGATAGAGTGTGAAAAAATGTTGAACAAAACTCAAAATCATAAAAAAGACCAGGCTCACTAGTCTGAGAGACTGGTGAAACCCCTGAGACTGTAGCCTCCAGTAACCCTTTGGGTCTGGGATTGACCTCACTCACAAGGCTTCCAGCCAAACAACAGACAGGTGTATAAGTTGAACATTTATACCAGGTAGGTACACTGGGAGATCAGAAGAGTAGTATTTGCATAGGGAAAAAGCTCAGAGGGCAGGAATGCATAGGAAAGGACACATAGGGAGAAAGTAGGAGGAGAATTGTTATATTGTGGGGATTGCGATCAATGTCATAAAACAAAATGTGTATGAACTGTTGTATGGAAAATGAATTTGCTCTGTAAACTTTCACCCAAATCACACAGACCAAAAAAAAATAAGTCACGGCTGTAATAAGAAAATGTTCCTAATATACTTAGCAATATGAGAAGATGTCCACAATAAGTCTAAAAAGTTAAGTTACAGCATTATCTTTTTTTTTCTTTTGTTGTTATAGCATTATCTTAACTTGGGAAGACTGTTATGAAATCTCTTGTTCTAGCCAAAAAGACTTCCTTAAAACCCTACTAACAATTCAAGCTTTTGCTCATTCTTTTCTTCATGACTGAAATGTCCTTTTCTAAATCTCACTCGTCAAAGGCTAAACTTAAATTATTCCTCCAGCAAGTCTCTTCTCCCAATAATGCCTCTCCTCACACTGATTAGCA
>NW_006922888.1:70602-71120 GCF_000298275.1 Orycteropus afer afer | reverse complement strand
GAGGAGTGGCTGGTGGGTTTGAACCGCCAGCCTTCTGGTTAGCAGTCAAGTGCTTTAGCCACTATGCTACCAGAGATAGTAGACATATATTAACTTGGATGAAAGGAAAGGCAATATACAATAAGTGGTGAGCACAACACGACCAAGGCAAAGGAAGACACTGGGAGGAGCACAAGAGTTTAAGGCAACCAAGGTAAATACTATTCCGTGTAAAATTCTGCAATAACAGTAATAACAATTTATAAGTTGATACATAGGTAGATATGTAAACTGAATGAGTGTGGGATGGCATGTGGGAGTACATCTATGAGCATATATAGGTTTGGCAGAGGATTTTCTACATACATATTTGTATGTGCCACAAATATATCCAGCTATATAGTAGAGCATACAGAGGCAAACTTCTTAGCCATAACCAGACACCTTAAGAGACTGAGTCACTGAGCTTGAAGGCTAAGGATCACAGTCTCAGGGAACATCTAGATCTAGGTCAACTGACATAATGTAGTACACATAAA
>NW_006922888.1:64467-69638 GCF_000298275.1 Orycteropus afer afer | reverse complement strand
AAGGAAGATGGGGCAATCTACTTCCGTAGTGATACTGCCTCGGAAACCCAAGGAGGGGTCGCTATGAGTTGGGTCCGACTCGACAGTACATAACAACAACAACATGAGGAACAATTACGCCAGTAATTACAATTATTCTTTAAGACAATCAACCATGGAAAACCAGGAAGGACAGCGTTTGCACAGGTAATACTCCTTAGAACAATCAACCATAGGAGATCAGGAAGGGCAGCATTTGCACAGGGAGATAGCTCAGAGGGCAGGAATGCATAAGAAAGGAGGACACAGGGAAAGGTAACCACAGGGAGGAAGTAGAAAGAGCTGTTACTTTGTGGGGACTATAATCAATGTCATGAAACAAAATGCAAATGAACTGTTGAATGGAAAACAAATTTTGCTCTGTAAGCTTTTGCCCAAATCACAATTTTAAAAAAGAAACAAAATAAAATAAAGGCTATATGATATTCTATTTAAAAAAAAAAAGACTATAGCCCTTCAAACCTGGCAATGAACCCACTCCTAGAGATCATCTTTCAGACCATGACAGGTCTATAAAGTGAATAGTAACATCCATGAGGAATATGCTCCTCACAACAATCAACTATATGAGATCAAAAGGGTATCATTTGTCCTGAAACAATGTTTAGAAAGCATGAAGAGGCAGGAAAGATGGGAGAATGGAAAAGGGGAACCAAGGAGGCGTGGGAGAGTGCTGTTACATTTAGAGGATTGCAACTAATATCATGAAAAATGAGTACATATTGTTGAATGGGAAACGTATTTGCTCTGTCATCTTTTACCCAAACCACAATAAAATGTCTAAAAAACACAAAACTATATGGTACTTATAAATAGTATGCCACTGACAAGAAGAGTAAAGCCACAGGCAAGGAGTAACAAAATATTAACACAGTAGATTCTCATTAAGTAACCTGCTGATTGAATTCACAAGATTTTAAAAATCAGATAAACCTAGATAAGATACCAAATTCCATCGAACTTACCCTCCTCTATAAAATGGGGATAATGATGCTTACTCTCTAGAGTTATTGCAAAGTTTAAAAGAGATCAGTGTATACTTAGTGGTATATATTACGGTCTTGACAATTATTCTCTTTTCACCTGAGTAGTTGCTAATCCATTGCTAATACTGAATCCATTAATTGTTATCTGAATCTGTCCTCTGTTAATCATTTCAATAACTGCTTCTGCAATAGTATTCATAGGAATAACAGGCATATTAAGAGCTGTATTAGCGGTGTCCACATTGTCTCCTGCATCAGGACATTTCATCTATCAAAAAAAAAAAAAAAGCATCATTAGGGAAATGTTCACATATGCAGTTAACTTTAAGGACAATACTGACTAGGTTCTGACCTTGACGATTTTCACATCTGGTAGACTATCAAGAAATGCTTTGAGGTCGATGCCATTCAGAACAATGCGATTGTCATAAATGTGTCCATTAGATTTAAAATCAATGACTGCCTTTTTCTGATGGAAAAACATTTCAGACATGTCTTTTAGGATGTGTATGGACAACAGCAAGGAAATAAATGACTATGCTTCTTTAAAATTTCCCCATAGCCCTGTTTTTCACCTACCTTCAGGTGAGGGAACATATTAGCATGATCACCAATAAAGAAAGTGTGGGGCATATAAGCCAGTTTCTCAGAATACTGCTCAGCAACTTCAGCTGGTGAAGTTTCCTGATCAGTGATAATATAATCCATGAAAAGCGCACCACTAGTCCCAGGGTATCCCAGCCACATTGCCTAAAATCAGACCAAAAACTGATTAACAACCTTCACCAAAAGGTTCCAACAATAAACAGTAAGAGTTGACTTCTTTAGCCAAGAGCAATTTCTGGGTGTTTTAGACTAACCAGACCTACTTCCAAACACTAAAATGCTTTTCAAATTTACAAGACAAAGCAACTATTTACATCCAACCATGAACTGTACATCTCCACATAAATAAACATTCAAAATTCTTTGTCCCTTGGCATTTCAAGGGCTATACATTTTTAATTCAAACATGTTTACCCTGTTTCGAATGACAGTTAACAAGAGAAAAGAAACTACATGACCCTTTTTAGTATAATGCACATTGTAAACAATGATTATTAAGTTTTGTACCTGGATAGGTGCTGGCCTAAGAGCAAAGAGTTCATTTCGAGCACCCTTGGTATAACCATTCATATTTACAAGGATGTGTATTCCATCCTGGTGGATGCGATCAGCTGCTTTTCCATTGCATGGAATCTATGGAATTAAAAAAAAATGAGAACTCATTATATATATTTTGAGATTAATACAATTAGTCTTAATAGCATTAAATAGAACTCACAGATTCTCAGATGCAAAAGTGGTAAGAATACACACATTAGCAAAGAGCAGAAATATGGTTGAATGCCATTACAATGGGCCCAAAGCATTACAGAAACAGAACACAAAGGTGAGTTTACTTCAGGATTGAAGGTATGAATATTGAAGGAGTTTGTATTTTAAATGGGCCTTCAAAAAACGGGTAAGAGTTTGAGGGAGTTTGTATACAACCTCGGTAGAGAACAGTGTGAATAAAGAACCAGAGTAAAATGAATGGTTTAAAATATGGTCAATACTTTATTTTTATTTGGTATTGGTATACACAAGAAGCCCTCATGGTGCAGTGCTTAAGCCCTGGGCTACTAACCAAAAGGTCAGTGGTTTGAATCACCAGTCCCTCACAGCAGAAAAGATGTGCCAGTCTCCTTCCATGTAGATTACAGTCTTGGAAACCCTATGGGGCATTTCTACTCTGTCCTATAGGGTTGCTATGAGTTGCAATCGACTCCCCGGCATCCAACCACCACAGGTATACATGAAGGTGAATGATCGGTAAAGTATAGGCAAACAAGGCTGTGATCAAGCTGTGAAGAGTTTAGAAGGCCATGTTGAAGAGTTTAGACCTCAGTCAGCAATCAGAGAATCCCTAAAGGTCTCAGAAATGGAGGTTGATAAACTTCTTTGTCACTAAGAGTCCAACTAAGATCAGAAATGGTCAAGCATACTTCTGAAGCAACAGCTATATTGTAAAAGCTGCTGGTGCATATTTATTATTTTTTAAATCACAAGAGTCACAACCCTTCTACTAGGATTTCAATGATTCTTACATTACTAGATATTGCACATTATCTCTATTACAGTAACCTAAGTGCCAGGAGTACCTAAAGAAAATATTCCAGTCTATACCATCAGTAAATCAATTCCCCTACAGGTTTCTACCTTATCACAAAATTTGTGTTTCCAGAGAAATTAGCAGTACAGAAAATATAGAAATAAAAATAATAAAAAAATCCACAAAAACAGATGAATCACAGAAGCCATTCTCTTAAAAAAAAACTATTTTGTCTTCTTCTGAGCCACTATTTTGCTCAATTTATTCAGTTAATATTTAATAAATACCTGTCACAGGTGCTAGCACAATCCTCAGAAAAGTTATATACCCAAGCAAAAACATAACAAACTTCTATTCCATTTGCAACCTCAGCCAAAGCCATGCCAATTATAAGTGTAAATGACCAAGAAGATCAAAGCAATTGTTAAACTCCAAACTATACAATAATAGTTTTATTCAATACTTGCTCATAATAAAAAGTTGGAAGCATAAGGCATTCACCTACCTGAGAAAGATCAATGAAATGATTGGCTTCTGCCATCACTTTCACTCGGAAGTTTGTGCCATCATCTGGACTCAGAGCATAGCAGAAGACCTGAAAGGCAGTACATTGTATATTTAATATCTTTGGCTCATATCTTTCCAAACGACACTAGATTTAACAGCAAATGGGGACAATAAAACCACCACTATGTGTGCTTATTTTAAATATCAAAAAAACAAGTAATGATTCTAGAGAAACACTATTCTTACCTCAAATTTATCAGGATTGTGCATGCCTGGAATAGACTGCATAAGGTGAGAAGTAGGGTGATTCCCAAAGTCAGAACTCACATATCCTACACGCAGTCGACCATCACTGAGCTTCAAGTCTTTTGGATGTTCGTACGGTGGTTTATGAAGGACATTGATCTACCAAGGGAATCCAATCCAATGCTTATCAACAAAGTTGAGTCTATATATAAATTTTCATCTAGGAAAACTGACTAAAAATACATCAAATGTACACCTCACACCTATCAGAAAAGGTTTGCCCAGAACACTTCACTTCATTCACAGACAGTTCAATGCAACTAGTATAGTTTATATAATACATATGCTTCATTATTTTATCTGTTTCTGAAGCCTATGAAATATCCCCAGCAAAACTAAAACTTGTAGGAATGAGGCATTGTGGAAGACATGACAAACTGCATTTCAGAAAATTCTGTAGGGAAGCAACTTAAAAAACAAAATTATACCTAGCACTCCAATTTATTCTGCCAAGCAAATTCCAACCTTTGATCAAGCAGTGCTCAAATTCTCAAAGACTATAAAATACCAAACATTTATTATTGAAACTACAGTTTTCAACGTATAGGAAACATCATCAGTATATTGTTTAGTATTTAAGCTCAGAAGGCCACCTTAAGAGATGGAGAGGGTTTTGACTGAACACACTGAAGGGCTTCTGGGGTGACTGATAAAAGTTTCTCAACCAGAAACTTTGGTGTTCACTTAAAGATAATTCATTTAAAGACAGAGAGAGGTACATGGGAAATGCAGACAGAAAGATGAACCTTTTTGCACATACAGTACTGCATTGTCAGTGAAGGCAAACACGGGTATAAGGGTGGATAGATAGGTGGGCAGGCTAAATGTCTGTATGTCTATGCAGCAGGAGCGTACCCAAGACCATGTATAGGGTTGGCAGACAGTGGTTCTACAAGTGTATTTGTATGGTCTGTAAGAATTCCCAGGGGTATAGTAGAGCTGACAAGGGACAAGGTTGTAGTCACTTCTTGGTCACAGCCAGCTACCCAGAGAGAGCAAGCAGTTGAACCTGTGGGCTTGGGACCATAGTCATAGGGGACATCAAGCTCAATCAGTGTAACATACTACACAAAACATTGTTGCACCTCCTACTTTGGCAAGTAGCGACTGGAATCTTAAAAGCTTGCAAGCAGCCATCTAGATGCAATGATGGGTCTCTCCTTGTCCAGAGCAAAGAAGAATGAAGAAAACCAAAGATT
>NW_006922888.1:61526-64032 GCF_000298275.1 Orycteropus afer afer | reverse complement strand
GCAGGAGTGCATGGAGGGATGGACACAGGGAAGAGGTAACTATGGGGAGGAAGTGGGAGGGGAGCTGTTGCATTGGGGTAAATTATAGTCAATGTCATGAGACAACGTGTGTATGAACTGCTGTATGGAAAGTGAATTTGCTCTGTAAAGTTTCACCCAAATCACAATTTAAAAAAAAAGTTAAATCATTTAGACATATATTTGATTAGTATAGTTTTCTGTATTTGTGCTTTATTTTCCAACAAAAAATTATAACAAAGAAAAAAATTAGAACAAAGAATCTCACCTTATCCAAACAGAGGTTCCCATGCCTCTCAGCAATAGCCTTCCTGAAGCCATGAGAAAGAGGATATAGCATACTATGATGAGGATGCACAGAAGGCAACCTATTCTTCTCTAACTGGTCAGCCACGATGCTGACCAACTTCTTCATTCTCTCATCATAGTCTGTCCAATCACAGACAATCTAGAGGAAGCAAAAAGGAAGTTATTACCCAAAAAACCCTATCCCAGCATTTAACACTTTATCCATCTTTGGTCTAAAGTAATGTCAGATCACCTATTAAAAAATAATGCCTCCACAGTCAGGCTTGGATTATCATGGCAGTAACAAAAAGTTATTACAACACTGAAACCCAATTACTAGCCTATCACTCCTTACCTGTAGGCAATGAGCCAAGTTACAATAAGCATCAGGAAAATCGGGTTTAAGCTTCAGAGCAGTGCGGTAAGAAGCTATTGCTTCTGGAATATTCCCTGAATCCTGGAAATAAATAAAATGCGATGATAAAAGTCTCCTGAAATTAAAAACTGAGTATTAACATACATGTATTCTAGTAAACAGTAGTACCTTGTGAATGGAAGCCAGATTGCTGTGGGCATCTGCGAATGCAGGGTTAATTTGGATGGCACGAGTGTAACACTGCAAGGCTCCCTGAACATCCTGCATCTCCTTTAGAGTATTTCCCATATTAGAGTAGGCATCAGCAAAGGTAGGACTGATTCTAAATGAGAGGACAAAAAGTTTTATTTACCTAATACAAAAACCTTTAACTCTCTGTAACGTTAATTATGTTGTTATTAAAAACTTTTAGCACATTGCAAATGTACCAACCATTTTAAAATTAAAAGATAAAATAATGCTGTAAGTCTCTTACCGAATAGCCTCCTTATAATGCATCAGAGCTTCCTGCAGTTTTCCCTGCTGCTGCAGTACACTTGCTAAATTTGAATGGGCAGCAGCAAACTCTGGGAAAACCTATAAAGAGTCAAGAACTGAGGTTAAGGGGAAAAAATTGCTAAAAACTGCTTAAACCTTAAGAACTTTGTTCAAGTATCTTTTATGCCTCTAAACTTCTCTATACCTTTTCCAAGTCTACTTCAAAGGCTAGTAGCTGAATTCTACCTATTTTTTAATTTTATACCTTTCCTTCTTTCAAAACATAATGAGGTAGACCTCTCCTGCTCTTAGTTCATACCACTCCAGCACCCCTAATATTTTTCTTTTCTAAACTCCTACCATACCTACTAGCCACCATAAGATCCATCAAGCACTGAAATTATATACTCATTGGTAACTTTTCTTGAACTGTGGCCTGCTGTTTGTTTATTTATTTTGGTGTAGATCTTTTCTATCCATAAAACAATAAATTCTGAATGTTAGAATTTTCTTGAATGTCACAAAGGACGCTGCATAATGCCTTATACTCAATTATTGGCTCAATGAATAATCCTTTATAAAACTATTCAACTACTATCTATTTTTACAAAAAAGATAGATGGCTTGACAAACTTAACTGGCTTCCCTCTACTACCACAGACAAGATACCCAGCCACACCACCATCAACATACTTCTAATGCTTTACGATACAAGCGAACTGCCTCTTCAATGTTTCCCTGTTCTCGCTTGATATTGGCTAGGTTATTCAGAGAGTCTGCATGGGTAGGACACAGACGGAGAGCTGTATTATAACAATCTTCTGCTTCGGCAACCTAAAAAACAAAAACTATTCAAAAACTATACAGAAGAATCACAGAGCCACAACTGATATTTTTCTAATAATTCTAACAATTGCTATTCTAAAAGTAACAGTATTTTCTAACAATTCTGGAATTCTAACACCCCAGAAAAAATGGATTATCTGAATTATCTTTGCTATTCTTTCCCTCACCCAAACTCCGAAGTAAAACAATTTACCATCTCACTACTCAATAACAATATGTACAAAAAGATGTTTTTAATCCTACCAGATAACAAAGAAATAGACTGAATAAAAAAATCCTTACACTGCCCTTCTCTTTGAGAGCATTGGCTAGGTTGCAGTAAGCATCAGGGAAATGTGGTTGCAGTTCAATAGCTCGCCTGTAGGTGTCTATTGCCAGATCTATCAGGCCTTGCTCATAGTATACACAAGCCAGGTTGCCGTGCACCACTGCATGATTTGGACTCAAGCTTAGGGCACGAAGGTAAGCTGCCACAGCTCTGTAAATAAAAAATAATAGGGA
>NW_006922888.1:52439-61141 GCF_000298275.1 Orycteropus afer afer | reverse complement strand
ATTTACTTAGCATTCTGAATCAGATCAAAAGAATACTGTAGCCTAAGAAATAACAATTTCATTTACAATAAAGGAAATTTCAACTAAACTCCCAGCAAGAAGGATAATAGCTTTCAGGAAAGCCAACAATGAAAAGTCAGGCAGCAATATCTACAAATAAAACTATCAGGGGAAAAACTGAATAATACTAGAAAAGGGAATTTTATTTCAATGGACCATTGGCAAAATTTCCGTCCACTCTGAAGTGCCAATACAACAAAAATTCAGGAAAATTTATCAAATAGAACACGCTCACCTGTCAAAAATGCGTGCCTCTTTCAAGACATTTCCCAAATTGATATAAGCATCCAGAAAATTTGGGTCAAGGGTGACAGCCTAAAAATGACAAGACAGTTACAAATTAGAGTTTTGCCAGATTAAATTCCCAATTACAACTTTTCATTTTGGGATCATTTTAGACGTCTAATGGAACAGTGCCTAAGACATTTGACTACTAACCAGAAGGTTGATGGTTCAAACCCACCAGCCTCCCCACAGAAGACTGGGCAATCTACTTCCATAAGGATTCACTGCCTTGGAAACCTAATTGGGGTTGCCATGAGTTGGAATAGACTCGAAGGCAGTGGGTTTGGTTTTTTTGGTTTAGACCTCCAATTACATTTTTCTATTAAAATTAAATCTTTTTTTAAACCCCGTATTTATTTAGTATACTCTCATCATTTACAGGCTCAATGTTATTAAAATAACTTCTCATAAAAGAGCAAAAGGATCCTGAAGGGAGAAATACAAAAACTAGGTCTATTCCAATTTTACTGATTATTTAATAGTTTTTGTTCCCACCTTATTCACAATCTAAAAAATATTGGCAGGAAATAGCAACAAGCTCTTATTGAAAAGAAAATACATACCCCAGTAACGAGAACTATATATTTAGTAAGATATGTAGCTAGAGCTATACATTTGCTATTTGTTACTTTATTACATAATTTCATCCAAATACTTTCTTAAAATATTCTTAAAACCCAAGTCAAAAAGAAAAAAAAAAAAAAAAAAAAAAAAAAGGGAGCTCTGGTGGCGTGGTGCCTAAGGCATTTGACTGCTAACCCAAGTAGTTTTTTAAAAGATAGCTATATCAAGAGCAATGATTTTCAACCTTCACAGGATAGTTAAATCAAACCCTCTGAAGATGGGACCAGGACATCTGGTGCCTTTTACAAGCTACTCATGTGCAGTAAGGTACAGAACCACTGATCAAGAGGTACTCCTACAGTGTAAATGCAAGCCTTAACCAAAACACTGAAAAAGTAAAGCTAAAGAATACTATACAATTCTATAGTAAACATAACAAAGCACAATTAACTTAGACTGTCTAGTGATAGATGTCCATTCCAAAAATATTTTTAACTTTTTATTACGGAAACTTCCAAACATATACAAAAGCAGAGGAATATATAACAAAACTCCAGGTCCCCATTACCCATCTTCAACAATTAAATCATGTTCAATCTATACCCTACTCACTTCTACTCCTAGATCATTGTAAATCCCAGACACATCATTCCATTACAAAATATTTCAGCATATATGTTAGAGGTAAGAATATTTTTCCTCCAATCATAACCATATACCATTATTACTTGTAATTCCTTGGTATCAAATATCCATTCAGTGACAGTTTCTGATTCATAATCTTGAATCAAAATCCAAATGAGATTCATAAAATATAACGTGTCAACGTGTCTTTGTAAGCGTCCTTTTCCTTTAAAGGTTTAATTTAAATTTCCATTTACATTCCTGTAATTTGTTGAAGAAATCACATCCATTGTCTTATAGCTTCCATAGTTTGGATTTTGCTGATTGCATCCCTATGGCATTCTTTAACATGTTCTCCTGTCCCCTGTATTTCCTATTAATTGGTAGTTAGAACTATTGTGATTACTGTTAGATGCCATCAAGTCAATTCTGCTTCATGGCAACTCTGTGTGTGCAGAGTAGAACTGCTCCACAGAGCTTTCAAAGCTGTGATCTTTTACAAATAATCACCAGGCCTGTTTTTTGAAGTGTTTCTGGGTAAGTTTGAACCACCAAGCTTTTGGCTAGTAGTCAATCAAGTGCTTATTAACTCCTGCTAGTTAGAACTAGAAGCTTCCAATTTGGGTTCTTTTCTCCTTTTGCAAGATTAATTCATTGGTCAAATTGTTTACTTATATCACAAGGTACGTTTAATGTCTAGTTGTCCCTTTTTTGTCATTAATAAATGCTGACATATATTAATGGTGATATTCTAATTCTATCTTTCCTTCTTTATTTATTAGAAGGAACACTTCTACCAAGAGAAACTTTCCCCATTAACTACTGAGGTACCCTGAAGTCCAGTTCATGTAGGAGAGAGAAGACAGATGTTTTAATCTTCCCTTTTGAAACAAGTTTTCAAAATGAGTTGCTCCTTATTATCTTTCAAAGATAGATAAAAGAATTTTAGTGTAACTATGAATCAATGGATTTAAACATACTTGATAAAGTTTCAATGTTTCAGTTATCATTCCTATTAATGCGCAAGTATTTTTAGCCAGTAGGAGCCTCTACAAGTTGCCTCTTGAATCCCTTTGACACAAAGTAATAAAGTTTCCTTGTTTTCTGGTTATGACAAAGCATTCTAGGCTAATTTTGCACATTTCCTGACAGACTTCTAATTAGCCTTTTAGCCAAGTCCTGACAAAAAGTAAAGATACCCATTTTAGAAAAGCGTCTTTAATTATGAAAGTACATTCTCAATGCAAAACTGGAAACTCTGCCAAAACATATACCATCCAATGAACATTGCAATACAGTCAGAGAAACAAAGATATTATGAGACTGTTTAAGTAAACACTTATTATTCGGTTCTAGTAAAAACACCTGCATATACAAGCACTTCATAAATATCAATTATTAATTTAATGACTAACCTTTTCAAAGTGATGAATTGCAAGCCAAATCTCCCCTTGTGCGTTAAAAACACAGCCAAGATTACTCCAAGCTACTGCAAAGTTTGGTTGCGTCTCAATTGCTTTCAAATAACATGCCTTAGGAGGGTTTAATGAAAGAAGATGGGAGGGGAAGGAGGTAAAGGGAAAGGGGAAATTTTGTAAAGGGGAAAAAAAAAAAAGATCGGGGGAGGGGGGAAGAAGGTGATATCATTATTCCTTCTCTGACCAGCCAAAAGTGACCCTGCAGCATAGGCTCGCTTGCGCCAAAACTAATGCGCTGCCACAGCTGGCTGCTCCTGCGCGTGCGCCACCAGAACCCAAGTGCAAACCACCATGTTCAGTTCTGCCAACCAATGACCACCCCTTACATTGGGACTTATCTAGGAAGTCAGTGGCCTTAACAGTCTATAATGCGCTTCTCTTATCTGAACACCTAAGGGCTCTTATTATGTGTTCAAGTGATATCTAAAGGGTACCACGAAGGCTAAGTTTTCTTACTCTCACCATTTCCCAGAGTATGTTCTATGAAGTATCACTGGAAGAGGGATTTTGTGATCAAATGAATATGGAAAACAAAAAACAGATTTCTTTACTACAGTTCTTCTCTAAGCCAAATAGTATCTTCAGGATTCCCTGAACTTAGTTGACCATGGAACCTTTCTTTCACTGGGCATTTTATCGTAACACTATCGTAACACATTTGGGAAACGCTACTCTAAAACAATAATGTTCTCTACTAATACCAAACTATGCTGAGGAGGAAAATGTTTTTCTGCCAAATCAGATATAAAGCCAGGCTATAAGTTACTTCTTATAAAGTCTGTTTTCCAAAGGAGATTAAAGTTGAAACCTCGTATGACAGGATTGCACCTAGGTTGAGGTCCCTGTAATGCGAGCGCAAACATCGCTTGCGCAACCTAACAGCATCGCGCTGCGCAATCGCTGCGATCTGCTGCGCTACATAGAACACCCCTAGACGCAGTAAACGGCCAACCAGATCCATTAATCTACTAGACAGGCCCATAGAGAATATCTGTTTAATGAGATTAGCTGGATTCGAGGTATATTAAAACCCAATTTTATCCAAAAAGGCTACAGAATAGGACAGAGGGAGCCAGTCAATCAGATTACTCATCTAGTCAACCGTTCACAGGGGCTCATTTGCACGCTGCGCGTTAACGCTGCGCAGCCTTTGCGCTACTGCAGGGTCACAGCGCATCATCAGAAGAGCAGAATGCTGCAATCCAAACAAAGAAGAAAAAAGGAAAAAAAAATGAACAACAAGAAGAGTTAGAAGCTTTTACTAGTAAATTATCTCTAATAATTTTTAATATCTTAATTAAGTTTTACTTATCTTTGACAGAATTGTGGCTATAGTATAAAACATTCTCTTACATAACTTGCTTGTAAATAAAATTATTTTAAGCTGTTTCTGAAGCCACAAGACAGAAGATTCAGGCATGGAGGCAAATTGTTTTGCTGTGGCAGTTACAAACCCGTTACCATATTTCTCATCATGTGACTTTTCGGTGCGTTCCTTGCTGGAAGAGGAGGAGGAGGTGTGTGTCTGCCCTAGATCCAGGCCTCGAGCTCCCTTCAGCGAGGCACCTTACGCATGGAATAGGAGGTTTCACCCACCTGAAACCTTCTAAATACAATATCAATGGTGAAAAACCAAAAACAAGAGAGAAAATAAAAACAAGATCATTAGTAAAAGTTCAACAAAGCAATTGAAATTCTTTGGATGTCTATTACATATGGGAATGAGGACAGTCTCAAGTCTGTATCATGGGAAACATGCAGAAGGGAGAGGGTTAATTAGGGCTATTGCATACAGCAGGGATTTTTGCTGGAAGAAAGGCTCTTCATTTTCTACAAAGACAACTTAATTTTGCTTCCATCTACTAGGAATATGCTGGCTTGAATTTTCAAATGCACTGATTACAAAAGAAATACATTGCATTCTCAAAGAGTATTTTCTTGTTTACTAATTTCTCACAAAAACAGAGTAACATTTTTCAAAACTAGGTGTCTCCAGAGCTCTGAAATAAAGAAGTCAGCAACCTAAGGCAGGCGCAATGTCTCAGCCTAAACCGATCTCTAAAGCTGCAGTGAAGTGCAATTCATGTTAGCTGTCCGCTTGGTGGGGTGAAAATTAATAGGAACTTATCAAATATTTGTCCTATAAATTACCAATTAGACTTTTCAGCTAAAATTGAAATCAATTACAATTCATTAATTGGAAACCTACAAAAGGTTAATCCAAAGTATCCACAGAATTTCTGAGCTAAGCACTTTAAACTAGTGCCTTTTAACATTAGATGGTGATGAAAAACCTTGTCCCTCCCTGGATGAAGCAAACAGACAGCTACGCTGCGCATACACTCCACGCATTAGCATGCGCGTGGGGCTCAGAGCAACAGGTGGGAGTTTCAGAAGCATTCTGGTTTCTCCCCACTCCTCACCCCTGCAGCGCGGTTGCGTAAGGTGGCTTGTAACAAGACAATTTCATTTTAAATGTAATTTTAAATTATACTTTCAAAAGCTTTAATAACCCAACCTGGTGTTCAAATTCATTATTTGGAAACAGAATGCTAAAAGCCACCTTTCCACTTTGGCAAGTTTTCTTTCGATCAGTCCATTTCCCAAACAAACCAGCTTTATCCTTCTGACTTTTTTGTTTTTAAAGGAGGTAGGGTGGGAAGGAATAAAAGCAGGAAGTAAGGAAGAAAAGGCAGACAACTAGGATTGAAAAAGAGGAAAAAGGAACTTAGGGGAGGGAATGTGGATAAGAAGGAACAGGATGTTCCAATTATTAATTTATAATCATTTTAACAGCCTTTCTTCCACTGTAAAAAGGGTAAGGAAGATGAAGGGAGGAAGGTTAAATAGTTTTAAATGCCAGTATTATAGGGTAACATTTGGATGAAATTCTTCTCCACTTACAAGCCACAAAGGACTTAGAAGAGCAGCATTTTCAGTGGCACCTGCATCATATAGGAGTCTTGAGCCAAATCACAGGCGCTCTGCTTGTCACCAGCAGGCAAGCCTCAGATTTGAAGTAATGTTATCTATTCCCCCACACAAGATGGAGCCCATTGTTATAAAGATGATCTACCTCAGCAGAAAGGCTCCAAAATGTTCAGTTTCTTGCTTTACCCCAGATTTAGAACAGTATGCCAAAGTCTGGCCCTGCTCTAGTCTGAGGCGATTCATGCCATCAGTTTCCTCAGTTTCTTAGGACTGTTTTGTGAAGAGAGCTCAATGAAGAGTTGAAGATTTTGAAAAATGTACAAGTTTTCAAAAACACTAAAGTTTAACTGTGTTTTATCGAACACCTACCTTGGCTTCTTCCAAGCGACCCAGGGCTTTAAGCAGGTTCCCCAGGTCACTGCGAACACAGTACAAATCCTAGAAACCCAAAGATACTTTGTCATGAATTATATTCTGATTTGTCAATCAAAATTATCTGGTAATCACTCGTATGCATCTAGCCCCTGTCACCTAAAGACACTGCTTGACAAACTTAAGTACAGGACCACAATCCCTCATCCTCAATTCCAAAATCATGTGATGGCTAAATCTGACCTGAACTGACATGAAGCTATTTATAGAATTTATCTATCTCATTTATTCACTTAGCATGAATACTTATATATTTACTACAGAAATATAACTGTGTTTTATTCAAATTGAGAGTCTTATATATATTATTACCTTTCTAAAATCTAAAAAATTCTAAATTTGGAAAGCATTTGGCCTGATCAGTTTCAAATAAAAGGCCATGGGCCTTTCGGTAGCATCCCCTCTCCCCAAAGTCAGTCAAGTTAAAAAAAAAAAAAAAACACTTTTTTATTTAAAGTTATGATATGAATCACTCCTATCTCAAAGACCAAAAATTTTCCATAGTAGAAAAAAGAATTTAGCTAGAGATTACATATCAGCAAACCAGTCCTTAGGCTGTCAGGCATACTTAGAAACCTTGACTTCATTTCACTATTAGGCAGAAGTATCACCATCCAACCACTGCCTTATTCCTAGTACCTGCCACTAGATGACTCATTAATATGATGTGTCATGAGAGTTGAGAGTGTATGCATAATGAAAAGCAGTTGACTCTGCTTTTAATTAGCAGCTCAACTTGTGTTGCTAGCCATCTAAATCACTAGTCCATTTATCAGTATAAGAGACTTGTCAGAACAATCAGCTTAAATTTTTATTTGTCCTATTGTCTCTGTCAGTCAAATCAATCAGTCAACAAGCAGACAAAACAGCAATAGGGAGTACACTTACAGTCCAAACTGGTCCATGGGTGAAACAGCCTTAAAGTCCTGGAAAGTGAAATTTTGTCAACTGTGCCAAAATAACATCTCAGAAATTATTATATGTGTAACTGCAGTACGGTTCCCAGAGTCAGGTGATTGGTTTTACTGATAGCTTTTGTGACTTATATTATCATCCACTAAGTGAACCAAAAGTCTGCCAGCAAAGAGTAGATTGCCATCAAACATTCTCTTATAATTAAGCATACTGGGTCAGCTCCATGATTTACCCAACTCAATATTGTCCTTCAAGCAGTGATTGATTGATGTTACAATGCCACCCATGACTTCAGGCACAAAAGGTTAATACTAATCCTCAAAACACCATGTTGTTGTTGTTATGTGTCGTCCAGTCAGACTCAGACCCGACTCACAGTGACCCCTCCTTGGGTTTCCAAGGCAGTATCACTACAGAAGTAGATCGCCCAACCTTCCTTCCAAGGAGTGGCTGGTAGGTTTGAACCGCAAGCCTTCTACTTAGCAATCAGTGGCACACTACCAAAGCTCCTCAAAACATCATAGGTGCCATTTATCTTTTTTACCTTCTTATTATTCTTATCCTTCTCTAATTAGTCTAAGCACTTTTTACTCGTATTAAGAGTTCACTGTCAGCCATACATCCAAAATATAAATAAAACTTTAACAACTTAACAACATAAAGACAACCCAATCATAAAATGGGCAAATGAGTTGATTAACAAGGGTGGGAGGGGGGAAAAGGGAATTAATGGTGATGAAAAAATCATACTGATTAAGGGTAGAGTTACACAGCTGATTATTTTAATTGCTGTCAAGAAGTTGTACACTTGAAAAAAAAGTTGAATTGGCAAAAGTTGTGTGATAAGATGTATTTACAACAACAAAAATGAATAGCTGCTGAGCCTGCTTATGTATAACCAAACACCTCATGGGATTTGGTTCCTTGGTTTGGAGGTTTAGTGTCATGGTTTCGTGAGACATCCCAGTTAATTGGCCTAATATTGTGTTTGGTGCTTCTCTTCTACCTCCTAGTTCATTGCACAGCATATGGGGTCTTAAAAGGTTGCAAGTGGCCATCCAAGGCACAACAATCAGTCTTATCAGTCTTTATTCATCTAGAACAATAGAGAAAGGAAAAGTCAGGAAGAAGAGGAAGATATGAAATATGTAGCTAATTGCCTCCATGAACAAATGCCTCCTTTGCCATGAGACCAAAAGAACTGGATGGTGCCTGGCTACCATTACTGAAGATCTTCATCAAAGATTCCACAGAATAATTCTGATCAAAACAGGGAAAATGGAGACACAGATTTTCAAATTCTCATGTACTCCACACTTTTGGAGCCATGGAGGCTGGAGGAACCCCTGAAATTACTGCCCTGAGATAATCTTTAAACTTTAGACCACAAATATCCCCTGAAGTCTAAAACCA
>NW_006922888.1:49755-51049 GCF_000298275.1 Orycteropus afer afer | reverse complement strand
CTAAGGCATTTGACTGCTAACCAGAAGGCTGGTGGTTCAAACCCACCAGCCACTCCTCGGAAGGAAGGCTGGGCAATCTACTTCCGTAGTGATACAGCCTTGAAAACCCAAGTAGGGGTCACTATGAGTTGGATCTGACTCCACGGCAGTGGCTGCATTGCATTATAACATATTAAATAAAGCGACTACAATAGTCATAATTAAAAATAGATTATCTTCAAGAATACCATAAGATAAAAATAAAACACTTTTAGAAAAAAGTAAAATGCATCATATTAAATAGTGAAACCCAATTCTTCCACTTAGGAAACCTAATCTATATGCATAACTAATTTCTAGAACACTCAAGAGTAGTACCACCATTCTCCCTATGTTTTAAAACCAAAGTCATCAAACTCTGCTTTATCTGTCAAATCAAAACAACCTCTGCTAAGAGAGTTACATTTCTCCAACTTGGCTCATTCTATCCATTCCCAGGGTAATACATTTGCTGTAAACCTTTAACCAATTCAATATGATGCCTGGAACTGCAGGAAAAAGAAATAATAGAATCCTTATCCATAAAGGGCTTACTATCTATGTGAAAAGACAAGACATGTAGATAAAGTGCCCACATAAGCGGTAAAGAGAGGCAAACTCAAAAGAGAAATTTAAGGTAGGCCTTGAAAGGTGAGTAGAGTTTTAAAAGACAAAGGAGGAAGGCAAATGTAGACAAAATAAAACACTAAAGGTAATAAGATGTTAATAAGAAAGATGTTCCTGTGTAATTACCCCTCCTAAGATAGTATGTTTCCTGCCTTTCCTCATAGAGCCTCCACTCCCCACTGCAACATCTATATAGACATACACGAAGTAAAATCAGCCTATAAAAACCTATAGCACTTCTCAATTGCCTCTCAGATTCAAACTCCTCAGCCTTGCTATTCTTCCTGTATCTTCCAAGTAACTCTCCTCTATTTACTCATTTCTTGTTACTAGACTCATTACTTCAGCCAAGTCACTCTACTTGCTATTTACCTTCCTCCAGAATGCTTAGATTATAAGAACCCACTCGATAAAAATCTCCTGATTAATATTCTCCAACAATAACCATCCGAGGAGCTTACACGTTTTTTTCTTTATGGGTCCTGTCTCATGTTACAAGACGTTAACTCCCACTCCCCCAAAGCATCTCCCCAATTTCTAACAAAGCACTGTATACACATTAAGCACTCAAATATTTATATGTCAAATCTGCACGACAAACTTAACAAAAAAGCAGAACAGAGAGAATAGCAATAGATGGTTTTCTACA
>NW_006922888.1:46340-48804 GCF_000298275.1 Orycteropus afer afer | reverse complement strand
CCCACCAGCCACTCCTCGGAAGGAATGCTGGGCAATTTACTTCCATAGTAATACTGCCTAGGCAACCCAAGGAGGGGTCGCTATGAGTCGGGACCAACTCGACGGCACACAACAACAACAATAATACTCTCCCTGTTAATAAGTTAGATAGTGAAAAGTATAGTTCTGCCTCCCACATTAATTTTCCTTGCTTAACATAGTCCTGTGGTTTGGTATACTGTCAATAACAATGACTGCTCTGCTACAAACAACCATCTGGAAACCTGAGCTAAGAGAATCAGAGTTATAGATGGTAAGGGCCAAAGCTGTGTAAGAAAGTCTCAGTGATCTTATAGCCAGTCAATCAGTAAGTAAAAGGCAAAACCAACCCTGATTAATAGAGGGAAAGAACATAATGTGACAACTGGGTACACAGGTCAGCCCTGACTCTTGGCAAGAACAGGATTCAAGCTCCAGAAGCAGCATATAAGAGGAATCCCTAAAACTTTTTGTGGGTAAGTAGCTAGATGGTAGCATAGTGCCTAAGGCACTTGACTGCTAACCAGAAGGCTGGCGGTTCAAACCCACCAGTCACTCCTCGGAAGGACGGTTGGGCAATCCTACTTCCGTAGTGATACTGCCTCGGAAACCCAAGGAGGGGTCGCTATGAGTCGGGGCTGACTCGATGGCAAGTAACAACAACAAGCTAGATGGTAAGTACAATAAAAATGACAGGAAGTCACTCAAATTTACATACATATAGTGGTGAAAGCATTCGACTGCTAATCAAAAGGTCAGTAGTTCAAACCCACCAGCAACTCCACAGGAGAAAGATGAGGCAGTCTGCTTCTGTAAAGATTTATAGCCTTTGAAAACCTTTGAGGCAGTTATACTCTGTCCTATAGGGTGGCTGTGAGTCAGAATCGACTTGATGGGAGTAGATTTGGTTTGGTTATCTACCTACCTAACTAAAATCTCTGAAAAAGACCAGACAAGATATTAGGATCACTGCCTACCTCCAAGAAGAGTAGCTGAGAGACTTTTCACTGCATTTATTAAAAAGCAATTAATTTTTTAAAATTTAGTAGCATAGTGCCTAAGACATTTGACAGCTAACCAGAAGGCTGGCAGTTCAAGCCTACCAGCCACTCCTCAGAAGGAAGATGGGGCAATCTACTACCATAGTGATACCACCTCAGAAACCCAAGGAGTGGTCGCTATGAATCAGATCCAACTCGACAGCAGTGAGTTTGTTTTTTGGTTTTAAACTCTTAAAATTAACTGAAAAAAGAATTGTTAATAGATGACATGATGAAAAGTGAATTCAGATCTCTGAAAAAACTTCTAAATTAAGCTTCAATTTGCTAACCAATAAAATAGGAATTAAGACTAAGACAGCAGAATATAATCAATGGTTTATCAAACTGCTCAGTGGCTGCCTTGAGGGGTGAGTGCCCTTTGGGGACATCATTCTTTTTATTTCTTTCATGTTTGCTTTCAGATAGATATTCAGACTCAGGTTTTAAAGTCCACTTTATCATTACTAAGTGTGTGAACCCAAGAAAGTTACTAACCTGTGAGTCTCTATTTTTTAAGGAGCTCTGGTGGCATAGTGATAAGGCACTTGACTGTTAACTGGTAGATCAGCGGTTCAAACCCACCAGCCTCTCTGCAGAAGGAAGACGGGGTGATCTACTTCCATAAGGATTTACAGCCTTGGAAATCCAATTGGGGGTCGCTATGAGTCAGCAATGACTCGGTGGCAGTGAGTTTGGGTTTTTTTTTGTTGTTGTTTGTTTGAGTCTTTTTTTTTTAATTGATAACATTGGAAATAATACTATCTACTTTGAAGGATCATCGAGGATTAACTTTTGAAGCACTGAACACAGTGACTGCACACACAATAGGCTCTCAATAAATGGTAGCTATTATTAAAACCACTTCCAGGGTTGTTGTAAAACTAAATGTTGATGATATACCTCGAGAATGTATTCTTAAAACTTTTTCTAGATTCCTGTAACTTATCTCTTAAGTTTATATCTACCTTCTCTCCCTAACTATGTCAAAAGGTCTGAGGGCAAGTCTTACTTTCTTTGTATCTTTCAGAAGCCCTAATACAGTACGAATTTAATTGTTGCCAGCTGGACCTACCTATTCCCCAGAAAACATCTGCAATTTAGGCAAAACACGTTTAAAAACTAATGAAAAGCCCATTGTGGGTATTACTATCTCATTTCTACTCCTGATTACACGGTAAGAAAAGAGAATAGGATATTGGAAGAGCAAATTTTGTGGCCTAGTTTTCATGTCAATGATCCATACATTGGCATCTTATTTTCATTAGTTTATATTACATATTAAGACCTTTTATCTATCATTCCTTGAAAATCAAATTGTTGCAAACACCTATCAGAATTTATACAAATTTAATCAAAACGTGTACTTTTAGGGGCACTATAAAAAACGGTGTAGAGTTTCTTGCAAT
>NW_006922888.1:40229-46167 GCF_000298275.1 Orycteropus afer afer | reverse complement strand
TGTGAAGGCAAAATAATAACCATTACAATTTTACTCACAGGATTGTACTGAAGAGCAGAGACATATGCTTGTACTGCCCCTTCCATGTCACCAGCTGCTACCAGTGCAGCTGCCAGGTTAATATAACCATCGATGAAATCTGGTTTGAGACGTAATGCATGTCGATAATGCTCAATTGCTTCCTGTAACTGCCCTCTTTCCTTGTACACATTCCCCAAATTCGAATAGGCTTCTGCCAGAAGGGGATTCTGTTTAATTGCCAGAGTGCTAAAGTGAGCAGATCTGGAAAAGGTAAAAAGTGTTGACACATGGGTATACATGTTACAGAAAGAAGGTAAAGAAGCCCACATGCAACTGAAACAGTTTCTGAAGAGCCCTTGCTATTGCTAATTACATAACAACTATTGTTAGACACTGGTTCTTGAGTTGATTTTCAACTCACAGTGACCCCATGTGACAGAGCAGAACTGCCCCATGCTTTTCTTGGCTTTAATCTTTAAAGAAGCCAGGTATTTCTCCTATAGGTGGCTAGGCGGGCTGTAGTTGCTCCACCAGAGCTCCTCTTACATAATAACACATTGTATCTTAACTAGTGCATTATAAGGAAATTTTGGAAATAAGTTTTTCAAAAGTAGAGGTATTCCAGATTTTAAATTGGAAAGCTTTTCCACATCAGACAAAATTCTTACTAGAGTCTTATTATCAAAATGACACCCTGGAAACCAAGATCATTAAGATCAAGAAGGAAAATGCCATGTGCATGAGTCTCATTTTCCACGTTAATAAAATATGATACATACCTTCACACATCTAAATGAACCAGGGAGAATTTATTTAAAAAAAAAACACACAAATTATTCCCTTTTGATAAATTCAACCAATTAGTAAAAATAACATACTGCAAAGGCATAAAGGTAGTATTTGCAACTTGAACCACATATACACCTCCTACCACAGTATATAAACCATCATTTCTGAGCATTTCGATCCCTCAAGTTGACATGTCTTACAAGGGAGAGACCAAATGCTCAGATGTACACTAAGAACAATTTTTCACCTGAACAGAGTTAAGAAAGTAGTAGACCCACTTATAAAAGTCTAGAAAAGGTATCTAATCGTACTAATTATATAACCACCACCACAAAAGGAAGGAGAAAAACTGGTATCTGGGCTACCACATGTCACAAGTGAGCAAGAAAGCAGATGTGTGTTGGTGGCTCAACTGAAATCCAATAATAGAAAAACTTTAAGTTCAAATATTTAAGTATCATTTGTCAAGCTCAGCTCCCAGAGGCAGCAATCACCAGCTGGGAACCCATATCTCCTACCTGTCCAGTCTTCGACACTGGAAGTGTATAGATGAAAGTAATAAAAGCACACCAGTATTGTCTGGCTCTTGTCTCCAGAGCTGCATGCAGTGTCTCTCAGCTGCCTCAAAATCTCCTGCCTGATATTCTCGATGTGCCAACTCAGCTAACCCTTGGAAGGAAAGCATACGTTTCGTTGGTTCTGGAGAATCATCAAAACATTTGAGGGAGGGAGGAGGGGGGAAACAAAACGTTAGAAATGCAAACATAAAATGTAAAAATATGGTATATTAAACTTAAAGATGAAAATGCTTGAAACTATGTAAAGCACTAGAGTGTTCTGCACATTATTTATACTCCCAAGTTAATATCAGGTGCAGAATTGGCATCTTAGATTTCACTCATTAATACTTTCTTTCTCAAACCAGAGAGGAATATTGAGGAAAATGACATTAAATGTTATGATCAAAAATCTTTTTAAAATTATAAATCATAGGTAACATCTAAAGATTCACTGAACATTATTCCTTATCTCTGAGTTAATACCCAGAACGAAACATAAAACGTGTGATTTGCAAGGTCACAATGATTTAATAATGACAGAATAATCTACTGAGAAACTTAATGGTTTTAGATTGGATTTACGGGGGGGGGTGGTATTGGTAACTATCTCTTTACCTGGGTGTGTTTTTACTATTTATATTAACATGTTTGTATATTTCACAATTTAATTTTTTAAAAGGAGGATTCTAGAAACTGAACGTAAGGAACAAAATGAAGACAAGATGCTACTTTAAAAATGGCTGATAAATAAGATAAATACATCTGTCAAGAACCAAAATATTTAAGGGGTCATCCAGAAATTTAAACAAATGCCCAAGATTTATATTGCTCTTCTACCATCCCAAACTCACTAGGAGACTAAATTAGCTAAATCTCACCCACATTGGTTTAACACTAGCATTTTCCAAAGAGCTCTGGCACTTTCTAAAGGACTAAAACGTTGCAAACAATCATATATAAACCAAGCAGTTACCTACAACTGTAATGGTTTTAAAAAATAAAAATGCTAAAATATAAAAAACATTTGATAAAGCTCAACAGAATGAAAACATTCTCCTGTGAGCAAGCGACTTAATTCAAATACATAAAGATTTTAAAGAGTAGAGCTAACACCCAAAGGAGTGGGGAACCTAGCAAGCTGCCCAAATCTCAATTGTAAATACTTATTTAAACAATGATACATTACTGGGAATTTGACCATAGCACTTTCACAAACAACATCTATCCAGATGGTTGAAATGGGAAACCATGAACAAATCAAACTCTACCAAGGTCATAGTGACAAACTCAAATTTGAGCCTAACATCCCAATCATTCAAGCTGGTGTGCTGTGGATACTAGCGAAAGCAAGTAAATTTCCTGACTGAACAGGTGACCATGAACACAAAGATTAGAGACTCGCATACAAATCTGGGGGAATTTGTATCTCTAATAGAAACTAGAAAATTACATTTTAAACCAGTCTCTCCAGAACTTCCTAACTCTTTATTTTAACAATTATTTGGTCACTTTTCAAAGCTGCTTATCTGCTATTTTAACATTTGAAACGACGACTTCCTCAAATAAAATAACACACAGAAAAGGGAAAGCTAATACAGAATGAGAATCTGAAATCTTTAAAAATCACTATGGGGCAGGGAGGGAACCACTCATTATTAATTATTAATTCCACTACCTGGATAAGATACTATTAAAGAGTCACCTATTACTTACAGAATATTGTCCAAAAACAACAACAAACATTTGACACATTTCAACCAATAAACAAAAAAACCTCGGGGTAGACATTAGAATCACAGCCCAATTCCCCCTAACCCCCCCCGCCTCAAATATGGAAAAGCAGCTGAAAAGACACTAATTCGGTTGGGTTTGCTGGTTTTAATACCAAATGCTTTCGACTGAATTGTCTAAAAGAGCAACCGCCTTGCACTTGTGCAGCTACACTCCAGTTGCTTTACAAACTCTTCAAGCAGGTAGGTATGAAACTTAAAAATATATATACACCCTATGGCGGGGGGGAAACATACTTGGCTAAAAGAATGGGGATGGAAGACCAAGAGGCGGCGGCGGTGGCGGAAGAATACATTGAGAATGTAAAGCAAAATGAGAATTCTGAAAGCAGGGTGGTCAATGCGAAAGCAACAGCACCAGACCGGTTTCTCCCCCAGGAATAGGAACTGGACCGCAGGGATGACAACCTTTCCAAAGAAAGGGTGTGGTTCTCCGCGGGATGGAAGGGGGAGTAGGGAGGAAAGTCTAGACTAGGGGCAGCGTGAGGAATTGGGCGACAGCAAAGGGAACCCTGGAAATTTCCAATCCAAATGAGGGCCACTCAACCGAAAGAACACTGGAAAGGACCAGGTTCCTTGCAGCAACCGGCGAGCTTCTGCTCGTCTTTGGGTGATGCAAAGTGGGGATATGATTGCATTGGAATGGCACCCATGCCTTAGATCAACAGAGAAGAACCAAATCTGGCCAAAGGGAAAGGTTTGGAGAGAAATGTGGACAGGGAAGAGGAAAGGGCGGTGAGCTGAAATTGGGGAGAAAACGGTTGCGAAGGAGAGTGAAAGGGCAGGGATTCCAATGCAGTCCATTCTTAGCACGCACGTGTGGCAGAAGCGTCCCGAGTAGAAACCTAGAATATTTGTAGGATTAAGAAGCAATAAAGCAAGCAAAAAGGCTGGAATGAAAAAAAAAAAATGCTGGAGAAGGAAGACAGGAAACATATCAGATGTAGGTAAAACACAGCTCAGCAATGCCACAGATGTAATGGGGGTGGTTGGAGGGAAGGGAGGGAGCGGTGAGAGGCAGAGAACGGCGCGAGTCCCTAAAGGGACATCTGCTAAGGTTGAACCGGACACCGATACCTGTGCTGTCGGCCACGTTGCCCACGGAAGACGCCATCTGGAGCTTCTTGAGGGAGCGCGAGGAGGGAGTAATTGAGTCTCGTCGCCACCGCTAGCGGCAAAAATGTTTCTGGAGGTAGTGGTAAAAGGGCAGTAGCTCTACCGGTGCCCTGGAAGGATTAAGCCGCGGCAGCTGTTACAGGGTTCGAACCTTACAGGATCTCTAGTTGGCCATCTACCTCTCACAGTCTTGAAATGGCGGCGACGGCTCCTCGGCCTAAACAACACGAGCCGGAACTACTTTCTGTCACAATCAAGTACCACAGCGGAGGTAGCGCGGTAACCAACACTACTGACAAAATGACTGTAATCAAAGTCGCTTGCTGTTGTGTAACCTTCCGCGCATGGCCCATTGCGACAAACACGATTGTGTCGAGAGCGCATGCGAGTAGCCCTGTCAACCCAACTTGGCTAGGGCTCACTGTCTAGGGCAAGAGTGCCCAAGTTTGTTTTCTTTTTTATTATTTTTCTTATTTTTAATAGCGAAGCATGAGGTTAAAAAAAATACATATGCTGAATACATTTTTGCTTAACTGGTAAAGTATCATCAATAATGTAACATAAATACCAAAGGAATCTAAAAGTGATCAACTTTATATATTTAATAAGTGCATAGTTACGAGGCTGATGATAACAAATCATTGATCATTCAAAGCAGGTAAATGAAAATGATTATATTTAATGACTGGACTGTTCTTCAAAATGACGGGGGAGGGGTTCCAATTTGAACATGTCTTAATTCTGAACCCACACGTTGATGACAACGACTGATACTTTTGAATGCCCAAATGAATGCAAACATACCAGATTTTGGCCATATAGCCCGAAATTTCAAAACCGTTTTGGTATTCTAGATAGTTCTGCCCACAGTAATGGGGCAGATGTTAAAGCTTAATAAGTCAGGGACATCCTGAGAATTTCTACTCCAAAGACAGTTATAAAAATGTTAAATTATTCATATTTGTCAAAATCCATGACTCGTTTTTGAGTTGTGACTTCATTTCCACCAAAAATATGAAATGTGAAAGTTGTCACAATCTGCAATTCCATTGAGCTCAAAGCACTTCAAGAAAGATAAATGAATTCACTTGCCATCTGCCTAAACTACATGCTAGAGTCTGAATTACCTCCAGTTCCTTGAACAAATCAGTTCTTATGATTCTGCTGCAGTTTCAAGTCCACTATTAAGATATGCTGTCATATTAGTATTAATTTATACCTCATATCTTGTTCCAGAAAGGATTTAAGGTAGCTTGCCTTAAATTATACTAATTTCTGTAAGAAATTAGTATAAAGCCACTGGAGGCCACAATTTGTATCTCTCAGCATCCTTTTTCTTTCAAAAAGTCCTTGATCTACCATAGTCACGGGACATCAAGCTCAATTGGCATAACATAGTACACAAAAACATTGTTCCACATCCTACTTTGGCGAGTAGTAACTGGGATCTTAAAAGCTTGCAAGCGGCCATCTAGATGCAACAATGGGTCTCTCCTCATCCAGAGCAAAGAAGAATGAAGAAAACCAGAGACATGGAAACAATTAGTTCAAGTGACTGGTACACCATGCGATCCTCAGACTATATGACTATGAGACCAGAGAACTAGATGGTGCCCAGCTAACACTGTCAACCATTAGGAGGGGGATCTATGTAGGAGATTC
>NW_006922888.1:37807-39728 GCF_000298275.1 Orycteropus afer afer | reverse complement strand
ACCAAAAGGTCAGTGGTCCTAACCCACCAGCTGCTCTGTGGAAGAGAGATGAGGCAGTCTGGTTCCGAAAAGATTTACAGCCTTGAAAACCCTGTGGGGGTTGATATGAGTCAGAATCTACTGGATGGTAGGAGAGTTTGGGGCCATTTGATTACACTAAAAAAAAAATCCTCAAGCTCTGCTTCCATTTCTTTCAGACAGTCCATAAACTGTTTGATTATGGATATGAGCACAGAGAAAAATCATAATATGGTCATGTCTTCCATCACATAATCAAGAGTCATATCATGTAGAGAAAACTTCACTGCACAAACTCCTAGAAATCAGGCACCGACCTCTTCTCCTAATTGGATTTAACTGGTAAAATCTTTTCTTCTCACCCCCCTCCCAACAAAAGTACCACATCTGTGGTGAATAAACTCAGCTCTTCAACTTTTAGAGCAGACTTCTCAAATTCTATTGGCAGATGTTTTGGTCTAACTAATTAGCGGGTGCAAACTATTTAAGTAGAACTTTTTATGTTGTTAAAGAGCTCTGGTGGTGCAGTGTCTAAGGCATTTGACTGATAACTGGAAGGCTGGCTAGTTCAAACCCCCCAGCCGCTCCATGAAAGGAAAATGGGGCAATCTACTTCCATAAAGATTTACCACCTCAGAAACCTAATGGGGGTTTGAACCCACCATTCATCAGAATCAACTTAATGGCAGTAGTTTGGATTGGTTTTTTATGTTGTTAAATGCCAGGTCATGGTTCCTGTATTTGACCTATTGATACTTGTGGTCTAAGGTAGTATAGTGCCTAAGGCATTTGACTGTTAACCAAAAGGCTGGCGGTTCAAACCCACCAGCCACTCCTCGAAAGAAACCCAAGGAGTAGTCACTATGAGTAGGATCCGACTCCACGGCAGAGGGTTTGGTTTTTGGTTTGGAAGGTTCTCTATCCCACAAGGGTCAGAGGATGTTATCATACAATTTGATGTTAGGGAAAGCTGGATGATGGGGCTCATAGAGGCTTAAGGAAAAAAGAAAAACTTGTTGGAATCTCAGAAACCCCTTTCCAGGTGCCTTCTAGCATAGCATATGGAGGGTTTATGTTGAAGGACTTAAACATCAGATAAAGACACCATCTTCAGTCACTCAAGTAACAGTTACCAGAGTCTCTATGTGCAAGGCACTGTGGGGGATACAAAAATGACAAGACAAGACTCTTACCCTCAATGAACTTGAAGCCTAACTACTAGAGAACAATAGAGGAGAGTGTTGTTAAAGTGATTAAATATGTCCTTGAATGTGTGGCTACTTGCCTCCATGAACAACTGCCTCCTTTGCTATGAGAACAGAATTGGATAGTGCCCAGCTACCATTACTGAACGTTTTGATCAAAGATTCTATGGAAGAATCCTGACCAAAAGGGGGAAAATGAAGAACAGAATGTCAAATTATCATGGAATACAGACTTTCTGGGGCCAGAGAGGGTGGATGAACCCCTGAAACTATTGTCCTGGGATAACATTTAAATCTTAAACCAAAAATATTCCCTTCTTCTTCTTAAAAATCAAACAATAGTTTAGCTTAACTAGTAAAGAATATCTGCCTTGAGTATTGTGCTTTTTTAAGATCTATGTGGGATCAAATTGACAACTTAAAAGATTAGATAGAAACCTTATGGGACAGTGAGTTTATGTTAATGGAAGAGGAACAACTCTGAAAAGGAGGGTGAGAATTGTTGCACAACTTGAAGAATGTGATAATTGTCACTGAAATGTATATGTAGATATTGTTGAATTAGCATATGTTCTGCTGCATATATATTCAACAACAACAGAAAAAAAATGTTACTGTCTAAGGCTGAATGATCAGATATGTCTAGGCAAAAGGGAATATATCCATGACCATATATAAGTTTCGTAGATGATATTTCT
>NW_006922888.1:35187-36405 GCF_000298275.1 Orycteropus afer afer | reverse complement strand
ACTCTTCTTTGATCTTCCTTATTCATTGTTCAGCTTTCACATGCATTTGAGGTGACTGAAAATACCATGGCTTGGGTTAGGCTCACCTTAGTCTTCAAAGAGACATCTTTGCTCTTCAGCACTTTAAAGAGGTCTTTTGCAGCAGATTTGCCCAATGCAATATGACCTCTGATTTCTTGACTGCTGTTTGCATTGCTGTTGATAGTCGAACCAAGTAATAGGCAATCTTTGACGACATCGATCTTTTCTCCATTTATCATAATGCTACTAATTGGTCCACTTGTGAGGATTTTCATTTTCTTTATGTTGAGATGTAATCCATACTGAACACTGTAGTCTTTAATCTTCATCAGTAAGTGCTTTAAGTCATCTTCACTTTCAGCAAGCAAAGTTGTGTCATCTGCATATCATAGATTGTTAATGAGTCTTCCTCCAATCCTGATGCCATGCTCTTCTTCATATAGTCCAGTTTCTCGGATTATTTGCTCAGCATACAAATCAAATAAGTATGGTGAAAGGATACAGCCCTGATGCACCCCCTTCCTGACTTTAAACCATGCAGTATCCCCTTTTTCTGTTTGAATACACACACACACACACACACACATATATATATGGAGTTCTGGTAACGTAGTGCTTAAGGCACTTGGCTGCTAACCAGAAGGTTGGTGATTCAAACCCACTAGCCACTCCACAGAAGGAAGACTGGGCAATCTACTTCCGTAAAGATTTACTGCCACGGAAACCCAAAGAGGGTCGCTATGAGTCAGCATCGACTGGATGACAGTGAGTTTGGTTTTGAGTTTTTGTTTGTATGTTCCTATCTAAAAATACCTGGTAAGGGAACAACCACTTCAGGCTATAGACAGGGTGAGGGAGAAGGTCTGAGCTAGGCATTGAAGGAGGTGCTTTTGTGTTTCTTTTTTTTTCACTGATTTCTTATTGTTCTTTTCTTTTCTCCCTTATATGTTCAACAATTTTTAATTTAGAATCATCTGTAAATAAATAAGCTATTTTGTCATCTCCAGTACCAAATTTTGCTACCCCAGTAACATCATTAATGGTGTACAAGTTTCTATTAGGAGCTCTGGTAGCTTAGTGCCTAAGGCACTTGGCTGCTAACCAGAAGACTGGCAGTTCAAACCCACCAGCCACTCCTCAGAAGGAAGGTTGGGCAATCTACTTCCATAGTGATACTGCCTCAGAAACCCAAGGAGG
>NW_006922888.1:28651-33499 GCF_000298275.1 Orycteropus afer afer | reverse complement strand
ATGGATGAAGATCGACCAGTTCTTTTTGGTACAGTGACTCTGTATTCCTTCCATCTTCTTTTGATATTCCCTGCATCATTCAATGTTTTGCCCTTAGAATCTTTCAATATTGCAACTCGAGGCTTAAATTTTTTCCTCAATTCTTTCATCTTGAGAAATGCCGAGTGTGCTCTTCCCTTTTGGTTTTCTAACTCCAGGTCTTTGCACATTTCATCTAGTCCATTCTAACTCATAGCGACCCTTTAGGACAGAGTAGAACTGTCCCATAGGATTTCCAAGGCTTAAAATCTTAACAGAAGCAGGATGCCTCATCTTTCTTCCTTGGAGCACCTGGTGGTTTGGAACCACTGAGCTTTTGGTTAGCAGCCAAATGCCTTGACCACTGCACTACCAGAGGTCCTTAATGAAGAAAAATAGTCTTAAAACCTTCTGGATTTTTAACTTGAGCAAAAGTAAAGAAGAAAGTGATTTCATGATAGTACAACAACCATCATTAATTTTGGAAAAGATGATTCCTTCCTTCTTTGGTAGTTGCTATAGTTAAAGAAATAAGCCCTGGTGACACAGAGGTTAAGCACTCAGCTGCTAACCAGTAGATCAGAGGTTCAAACCCACCAGCTGCTCAGTGGGTAGAAATATGTTGCTTCTGTAAGGATTACAGCCTTGGAAGCCCTGTGGGACAGTTCTATACTGTCTTATATGGTCACTATGACTCCAAATTGACTTGATGGCAATGGATTGAAAAAGGTGAAAATAATAGATCAAAAATGAAAGCCTAGACCATGTGTCTGGAAGTATGCAGTATTATTTGAATTTGACCCTACCTCTACTCCTGGGATTTCAAGAGTTTATTCCTAATTGCAAATTAGTGGTACTGTGCTTGTAACAAGATACACAGAGGAGCTGAAAAAAACTAGCAAAACAAGATAGTACTAGGGATATACTGGTAGGCAGAAGGGAACCTAAAAAAAATATGCCAGATGGTTCTTTTCTTGTTCGGGAGAGTTCTGCTGACCACTACCTGTTCAGCTTGAGCTGAGTATTGCCATGGAACATGTCACACTAGATCTGAACACTCAAATCACAATTTTAGATTTTATAAACAACCAAATGCAGAAGGCCATACTTCTATAGGTGATCTAACTGAACATTCAATCAGTGACTCTGAAAATGGAGTTTTTTAATTATTCAAGGTCTTACTTGCCTTGATCTGCAACTTATCCTGTCAAGCTGACCAGTCCAGTATCACAGTTCATGCAGATGCATTGCTATACCTGTGTGATTTTGTTATAGTTCAGTACAACAGAATATACTTATTTCACAAACTGCCTTTGTCAGACAAAATGAGGGATTATTTACAGGAGAAGCACTAATGAAAGATTTTGAGAACCCTGCATCTTGCACTTTGAGAATAAGGAAAAGAGATTGAATATAGTTTACAAACTTTCATTACTATCAAAATCTTTTGCTGCCATGATTATTTCAGTTTTAAATGGAAAAGAGTTTAAGGATGGGGAAGTATCAGCAAGGTGCTTAGGTTTATTTTGGCTCTTTGAAAAGGAAATTTTTGAGGTTTTAGAAGTATGGATTAACTTTAATCAATGTGCAAAATAATCACACTGTAAATTATCAGACTCTCCCTATTTCCCCTCCCCAGTTTTATGCTGCTATCCATTGAGACTTTTCTGCATTAAAACCACATTACTTGAAATGCTGTATGGAAGATGAATTTGCTCTGTAAACTTTCACCCAAATCACAATAATTTTTTTTAAATAAGCACATTACAATTTCAAAAAATTGAAAACTTGTACTCAAACAAATACATGTACACATATGCTGATAGCAGTATTATTGACAATAGCCAAAAAGTGGAAACAGCCCAAATGTCCATGGTTAAATGTCCAACAGATGAAGGGATAAGCAAATTGTGGTATATGCATACAATGAAATTTTATTCAACCATAAAAAGAAATGAAGTACTGATATGTGCTACAACATGGATGAACCTCAAAAAATCCAAAAACTCAATAATGACCAGAATTACTGGTCAGATGAAATCTGATGAGACCCCCAATACTATGGCCCTGGAATACATTCTGCACCTGGTATAAAACTCACCCCCAGGGGCTGGCTCTCAGCCTAATAGTTAACAAGATGTATGTGTAGACCACTCAACCCAGGATGATGCACCCACATACTCTATGGTAATACATCCCTTAAAGCAATAGACCATGGGGCACCAGAGGAGCAACATTCACACTGAGGAAATGCAGGACAAACTGGAGTGAATAAATATGAGGGGTACAGGGGGAGGGTTACTGGGTAGGGAGGGGAAGAGACTGGGTTAAGGTTGCACATGGTAAATGGGGAATGAAATGAAATGTACACATAACGTTGAATGTAAAACAAGCTCTTAAAATAATAATAATAATAATAATAATAATAAATATTATGCTGTGTGAAAGAAGTCAAACACAAAAGGTCAAAAGTGTATAATTCCAATTACATGTAATATTCAGAATAGGTAAATCCATAGAAACAGGAAGCACATTGGTGGTTGCCAGGGGTTGAGGGGAGAAGGTAATGGGGAGCAACTGCTTGCTCTGTATGGGATTTCCTTTTGATGAAAATGTTTTAGAACTAGATAGAGGTGGGTGGTTGCACAACCTTGTGAATGTGCTAATGTTGTTGTTGTTGTTATGTGCCTTCGAGTCAGACCCGACTCATAGTGACCCCTCCTTGGGTTTCTCAGGTGGTATCACTGCGGAAGTAGATTGCCCAATCTTCCTTCCGAGGAGTGGCTGGTGGGTTTGAACCACTAGCCTTCTGGTTAGCAGTCAAGTGCCTTAGGTACTGTGCTACCAGAGCTCCTGAATGTACTAATGGCTACTGAATTGTTCATTTTAAAATGATTAATTTTATGTTATGTGAATCTCACCTCAGTAAAGGAAAAGCAACAACAAAATATGTTGATTACTTATATACTCTGAAGAGGTAACAATTTAAGAATCAGAACAAGTGTGAAGTAATTTGGTCACAAAGAGAGATGGGAGTCAAATCACAAGAAAAAGCTATAAATGAATAAAAAGAAAGGTGGGAGTTAAATATTTTAATTTAAGGATGATGCCTGAGTTGTCACTGTCATAATGAAAAAATAAGTTTGGTTAACTGGAGGGCAGCTAATAAACATTGATAAAAAGTGATGTAAGGATGGATACTAATGCCTCCTATAAAGAGAATATTGAACATTTAAGAATGTTATAAAATCACAGTAATATGCAACACAGAATTGAAATGAGAAAATGGAGTCTGGAGGGGAGGAGACAACCTTTGGAATGAGACAGACACAGGCTAGAAACTCTTATTTTTGAGAGTTAAATGACTCTTTTACTCACTATTTGACATTGGTAAAGTTATTTAACCTCAGTAAGAGTCCTCAGTTTCCTAACTTTTAAAATGGGGATAATGACATCTCTTTAATGATTAAATGAGGTAATGCATGTAAAGTGCCGAGAATATGACCTTTCACTAAATTGACTATCAGGGCTACCATAGATGGCCTCACAGATTGAGCACCACCACAGCTGCATTATTTATATACAGCCAAATACAGTAGCCTTATTATGATAATTATTATTTTGTGACCAGTCATGAGGACAAAGAATAAAAAGGAAGAAAAAAAGTAACTTGTAACATCTGTCAAAATAAAAACTATGTAATCTCCTAAACTTTAAGAGCTTTGCAAAATAAGTCTTTCTACAAGAATAAAGGGAAACTGCCTTCCTTGAGCATTGTGCTCTTAAGATTTATTTTTGTGGGATTCAATTGTTAACAGCAACTCAAAAGATTAGATAGGCATCTTAGTGGGCAGTGAATTTATGTTAATGAAGGAGGAAAAATTTAGAAAAGAAGGCTGAGAACGGTTGCACAAATCAAAGAATGTAATCAATGTCACTGAATTGTACATGTAGAAATCGTTGAATTGGTGTATGTTCTTCTGTGTATATTCTCAATAACTACAACAAAATAAGTTTTTAAAAAGAATAAAGAGCAACCAAAAAACAATGGATAAAATGATAGTAAGTAACTTAGTATAAAATAGGAGGAAAGAGGAGAAAGTTACAAAGCGTAAAAGCATAGCAAGTTAAAAAAAAAAAAAAGCAAGCACATTTCATGTGTCTTCAACCCTAAGTAAACTTAAATGAAGCTTTTAGAATAAAAATTATTATGTTTATTTAGATGGTCCATTTTCAAAAGATAAGGTTGAAGGAACAGGTACATGTGAAAAAACACAAAATTTATGTATGTAATGAAAATGATATTTAAGCCTATAATTTAGAAAGACTGATTTATACAGCACCATGAATTGACATAATCTTGGGTAATGAAACACAAATATAAACCAGATCCATTACAATAAACCAAACTCACTGCGATTGAGTGGATTCCAATTCAAGAGACCCCCACTGGGTTTCCAAGGATGTAAATCTTTCCAGAAGCACACTGCCTCATATTTCTCCCATGGAGTGGCTGGTGGGTTCAAACAACTGACCTTTTTGCTAACAGCAAAATGCCTTAATGACTACACCACCTGAGTTCCATTACAATATCTCTTCTAAATTATTTTGTAAAGTTGTGCTAATTTTTTTTTTACTGCAAAATGTTGAAATTTTCTGTTGCCTCCATTTCTATCTGTTGTTGTTGTTGTTATGTGCTGTCGAGTCAGCCCTGACTCATAGCGACCCCTCCTTGGGTTGCTGAGGCAGTATTACTATGGAAGAAGACTGCCCAACCTTCCTTCTGAGGAGTGGCTGGTGGGTTTGAACCGCCAGCCTTCTGGTTAGCAG
>NW_006922888.1:24316-27736 GCF_000298275.1 Orycteropus afer afer | reverse complement strand
TTCCGAGGAGTGGCTGGTGGGTTTGAACCGCCAGCCTTCTGGTGAGCAGTCAAGTGCCTTAGGCACTATGCTACCAGAGCTCCTACTAGTTCGTTATTGTAAAAAGTCAAGGAAAGGTTTCTATACGGAAGGAAACTTACTTTGTTGGTTATAGGGGTGGGGAGGGGAGGACAGGAAACACTGCAAAAAAAAAATGCATTGGCCTATAAAAAAGAAGAAGAAGAAATGAGAGCCAGGATACAAAGAGATATATGCACATCCATGTTCATCACAGCACTATTCACAATACCAAAGAGATGGAAATAACCTAAGTGCCCATCAAAGGAGGAATGGGTAACCAAACTAAGGTACATACACACAACGGAATACTGTGCAGCACCAAAGATTAATGCAACTGTAGTGGCTTGCATATTGCTGGGAGGCTGGAGGCTATGCCACTGATATTTCAAATACCAGCAGGGTCACCCATGGTGGACAGGTTTCAGCGGAGCTTCCAGACTAAGACTCAGAAGAAGGAAGGGGCCATTCACTTCTCAAAGAGTTGGCCAGTGAAAACCTCATGAGTAGCAGTGAAAAACTGTTTGACAGATTACTGGAAAACCTTATGAATGGCTCTGAAACATTGTCTAATATAGTGCTGGAAGATGAACCCCTCAGGTCTCAAGGCACTCAAAATACAACTGGGGAAGAGCCACTGTCTCAAAGTAGAGTCAACCTTAATGGCGTGAACGGAGTAAAGCTTTCAGAACTTCCATTTGCTGATGAGGCACAACTCAAAAAGGGAAGAAACAGCCATAAACATACATTAGTAATTAGAATGTAGAATGTACAAAGTAGAAATATAGGAAATTTGAGCTAAAATGGACTGGTTTTGGACATTTTGAATCAGACAAGCATATTATCTACTGTGCTGGGAAGGACAAATTGAAGAGGAATGATGTCACATTCATCATCAAAAAGAATGTTTCAAGATCTATCCTGAAATAAAATGCCATCAGTGATAGGATAATATCCATACATCTACAAGGAAGACCAGTTAATACTACTATTGTTCAAATTTATGCACCAACCACTAAAGCTAAAGATGAGGAAACTGAACATTTTTTATCAACTTCTGCAGTCTGAAATTGACCAAACATGCAATCAAGATGTATTGAGTGGAATGCAAAGTGATAGTGAGAGCCAGGACAGTGGCTGTCTCTCTCACTGGTGATTGGAATGCAAAAGTCAGAAACAAAGGAAAATCACCAGTAGTTGGAAAATAAGGCCTTGGTGATAAAAATGACACCAGAGATTGCATGATAGAATTTTGCAAGACCAACAATTATTCATTGCAAGTACCTTTTTACAACAACATAAATAGTGACTATACACATGAACGTTGCCAGATGGAATATACAGAAATCTGATTGACTACATCTGTGGAAAGAGGCAATGGAGAAACTCAGTATCATCAGTCAAAACAAGGCCAGGAGCTAACTGTGGAACACATCATCAATTGTTCATATGCAAGATCTGAAGAAAATTAAAACAAGTCCACAAGACCCAAACGTGAACTTGATTATATCCCACCTGAATTTAGAGACCATCTGAAGAATAGATTTGATGTATTGAACACCAATGACTGAAGACCAGATGAGTTGTGGGAAGACATCAGGAACATCATACATTAAGAAAGCAAAAGGTCATTAAAAAGACAGGGAAGGGAGAAAAAAACAAAAGGTATGTCAGAAGAGACTCTGAAACTTGCTTTTGAATGGAGAGTAGTTAAAACAAATGGAAGAAATGATGAAACTAAAGAGCTGAACAGATTTCAAAGAACAGCTTGAGAAGACAAAGTCAATTATTATAATGGAATATGCAAAGACCTGGAGTTAGAAAACCAAAGGGGAAGAACACACTTGGCATTACTCAAGGTGAAAGAATTGAAGAAAAAATTCAAGCTTTGAGTTGTAATACTGAAAGATTCTATGGACAAAATATTGAATGATGCAGAAAGCATCAAAAGAAGATGGAAGGAATACATAGAGTCACTGTACAAAAAAGAATTGGTCAATGTTCAACTATTTCAGAAGGTGGCATATTATGAAGAACCAATGGTATTGAAGGAAGAAGTCTAAGCTTCACTGAAGGAACTGGCAAAAAACAAGGCTCCAGGAATTGATGGAATACCCATTTAGATGTTTCAACAAACAGATGCCACACAGAAGGCACTTACTCATCTATGCCAGATAATTTGGAAGACTGTTAGCTATCTGGCCAACTGACTGAAAGACATCCATATTTATACCCATTACAAAGAAAGGTGATCTGAAAGACTGTGGAAATTATTGGACAATATCATTAATATCACATGCAAGTGAAATTTTGCTGATGATAATTTGAAAATAATTCCAGCAGTATATTGACCAGGAACTTCCAGAAATGCTGGATTCAGAAGAGCATGTGGAACAAGAGATAACATTGCCGGTGTCAGATAGATCTTGTCTGAAAGCAAAGAATACCAGAAAGATATTTACTTGTGTTTTATGACTACGCAAAGGCATTAAACTGCATGGATCATAAAAATTATGGATAGAGGACTTCCGGTAAGATGGAGGAATAGGCAGACAAGCGACACAGACCCTCCTCAACAAAGAAAAGAAAAACCAATTGACAGAGCTACAGAAGATAATCATGGAAACCTGAGCTTTGAAAGGAACTATACAGAAGTGGATTAGGCACCAACTAGTGGAAAAACCTGAATGAAAACAAAACCTAAGAACAGGCTCTGTTTACCAGCGTCAGCAAGGACATACGAGAGGCTGACAAAGGAAAGGAGACAGGTGTATAAGTGCTGTCAACTAGTGAATAGAGAAGCACAGCACAGTACCCTGCCTGTATAGATAATATACAAACAAAACAAAGAAAATGAAAATTGTGGGCAAGTTACTCCAACATATAATCACCAATTAAATATAAACACAAAAATGTCACAATGCAGCAAAGACAACAGAGCATCACAGTGCACACAAAGAAGCAAGATAAAGCAGGAGAAACAAGGGACCAGGATACAGACCCAAAACACATCGCTGAGGAAGAAGCAGCATTGGAACTTCCTGATAAGGAATTCAAAAGAATTATATTTAGGTATCTTCAAAGGATTGAGAGACAGACCAAGGAAAACACAGACAAAAACCCTAGAAGAATTCTGGAAGAAAATACAAGAACAAAATGACAAAATAAATGGAAACTTAGAAATGATTCAAAATCTACAGATAGAAATCCAGAAGATTAATACTAAATTGTCAGAAATAGATAACACATTGGAGGGGCAAAGGAGTAGAATTGATGCAATGGAAGACAAAATTAATGAGATTGAAGACAAATACCTGAATAATTCTTTGGAAAGGGATAAGTCAGGAAAAAAGATCAAAACAA
>NW_006922888.1:19022-21525 GCF_000298275.1 Orycteropus afer afer | reverse complement strand
AAACACTTCAAAACGTGGGTGAACTTGAAGGACATTATGCTGAGTGAAATGAGTCAATCACAAAAGGACAAATATTGTATTAGTCCATTATGTAAAAAGTCAAGGAAAGGTTTACATATGGAAGGAAACTTCCATATGTAAGGGATGAGAGGAGAGAGGAGGGAAAATTGGTAGGTAGGTAAGAGAAAAGTATTGATTTGAGTGAAGAGAAAGGCAACATACCAAAAGTAAGTGACCAACACAATAACTACTAGGGAAAAGGAAGACACAGAGAGGTGATCAGTAGGCATGGACAACAAAGGTAAACACTTTTACATATGTAATATTACATCATCAGTAGTAACTAACATTAATCTATGGGTGGATAAATAGGTAGATGAGCTAAATGATCAGGTATATCTAGGCAAAAAGGAGTGTACCCATGACTATATATAAGTTTGGCAGATGATATTTCTACATACATATTTGTATTGCTATAAAAATGCCCATATAAAGTGGGAGGGGAGCTGTTGCATTGTGGTAAATTGTAGTCAGTGTCATGAGACAAAGTGTATGTGAGCTGCTGTATGGAAAGTGAATTTGCTCTGTAAACTTTCACTCAAATCACAGTAACAATTTTAAAAATGTCTACATATATAATAGAGCTAAGGGGCAAAGCTATGATAACTTCTTAGCCACAAACAAATGTCCTGAGGGAGTGAGTCACTGGGCCCATGGGCTCAGGACCATGATCATGGGGGACATCAAGCTATTGGCATAACATAATATACAAAAACATTGTTCTACATCCTACTTTGTTCAGTAGCAATTAGGGTCCTAAAAGCTTACAAGCAGCCATCTAGAATGCAACAATTGATCTCTCCTTGTCCAGAGCAAAGAAGAATGAAGAAAACCAAAAATACATGGGAACAATTGGTCCAAAGGACTAATGGACCATGGGAACCTCAGCCTATATGACCCTAAGATCAGAAGAACTAGATGGTGCCTGGCTACCACCGTCAACCACTTGGAAAGGAATTAAAATAGGAGATCCTGGATAGAGTGGGAGAAAATTCAAAATCATTAAAAAAAAAAAAGACCAGGATTACTGGTCTGACAGAGACTGGTGAAACTGCTGAGATTATGGCCCCTGGCCACCCTTTGTGCCTGGAATTGAAAAGGTGAACATTTAAACCAGATAGGACACGCCTTAGAACAATCAACCAGGAGAGATCAGAAGGGCAGTATTTGCACAGGGAGATAGCTCAGAGGGCAGGAATACACAAGAAAGAAGGACACAGGGAAAAGCTAACTAGAGAAAAAAGAGCTGATACATTATGGAAATTGCAATCAATGTCATGGAACAAAATGTGTATGAACTATTCTATGGAAAATGAATTTCCTCTGTAAACTTTCACCCAGATCACAATAAAAATAAATAAATAATCATGCTATTTTTTTCACCAACAGTAAGACTTCCAAGTGTGTGTGTGGGGGGCAATGCTTAAAGAAATGTATGCCACCAACTTAGAAATTTTTACCTTTTCTGTTATTAAACTCTGGTACAATTTGATATAATATGTAAAGACCTATGGAACTAGAATAATTATTAAAAATATTTAGATGATCATAGTTGTGATAGCAATTTCTTATATTGTCTATGCTTTCCTTTGTTAAAATGTTTTACTTGGACTCTGGTAGATGGAGGAATAGGCAAACAAGCTACACAGACCCTCTTCAACAAAGAAAAGAGAAACCAAATGACAGAGATACAGAAGATAATCCTGGAGCTCTAAGCTTTGAAAGGAACTATACAGAAGTGGATTAGGCACTAACTAGTGGAAAAACTCAAACGAAAACAGTGAGTATGGAGACAGTCAAAGCAGTGGACTATCAGCTACTCTGACGGGGCCAACAGCCTGAATATTTCCAAGTGGTGTTGGGACCTGAGAATTGACCTAAAAATCATCCCTGGTTGCCAAGGGCTGCAGGAACGACAGCACTGGTGGCCTTTGACTAGGAAGGGAAATAGCAAGGAGGGAGACAACCTGAGCTGTGGACTTTCTGCTGTCTGGATGGTGCAGCTATTTTGATTGTTTACAAGTGGCAGCCATTTTGGACATTTAAAGTGCTGAGGGCACAGCCATTTTGAATCTCTCCAAGCAGTGGCCATTTTGGATTTTAAAGTGACAGCATTTGCATTCAGATCCCAGGGACCTAAGAATAACTTTCATTTGCCAAGGACAGCAGGGACATACAGGAAGCTGACAATGGGAAAGGAGACATGTGGGGAGTGTATAAGGGCTGCCAACTAGCAAACAGAGGAGCACAGTACCTTGCTTACTTACAGAAAATCCAAAGAAAACAAAAATTGTGGGCAAGTCACGTCAACATACAATCACCAATTAAATATAAACCTCAAAATGTCATAATGCCTCAGAGACAACAGAACATCACAGTGCACACAAAGAAGCAAGATAAAGCAGGAGAAACAAAGGACCAGGATACAGACCCAAAACACATC
>NW_006922888.1:17894-18482 GCF_000298275.1 Orycteropus afer afer | reverse complement strand
TTGTTGGAAGAGAATTTTCCTGGTATGATGAAAAATGAGAATATATCCATTCAAGAAGTCCAAAGAACCCCAAGTATGATAGACCCCAAAAGAAAATCACCAAGACATATCATCATCAAACTCACCAAAACCAAAGACAAAGAAAGAATCTTGAAAGTAGCACAGGAAAAGAGAAAAGTTACCTACAAGGGGGCAACCAATAAGACTAAGCTCAGATTTCTAGGCAAAAACCATGCAGGCAAGAAGACAATGGGAGGAAATATATAAAACCCTGAAAGAGAAAAATTTCCAAGAATTATATACCTACCAAAATTGTCCCTCAAATATGACGGTGAAATTAGGATATTTCCAGATAAGCAGAAATTAAGGGAATTTGTTAAAACCAGACCAATCTTACAAGAGATGCTCAAGGGAGCCCTTTGGGCACAGAACCAACAGCAGCCAACATCAACTGACCATTAACACACATGGTGACATAACCCAGAAACCAAATCAGCTTTGGAAGTATCCAAAGTAAATAAGCCTACAAGATTGTAAACAGGGAACCAGAGACATCAATTGACAAATGAGGACAACTACAAACCAAAA
>NW_006922888.1:2814-4158 GCF_000298275.1 Orycteropus afer afer | reverse complement strand
TAATAAAGAAATTTAGGTTCATTAATCATTTTATCTCGTGGACTCCTTTGTCATTGAAGGACTTATCTCCAATGCTTTTTAGTTATTTTGTGATGCAGAGGGTTTATTCACTGCAAAAGGCTGTAATGTATTATTTGATGATTGCCTTGTCCCAAAAATGTTTTACATCACATAGCTTTAAAGGAAAATGTTTTTATCATAGATGAAACATGGAGTTTGAAATATTTCTTTGTCATTTAAAGATTCTATTGTTGTTGTTAGGTGCCTTCTAGTCAGTTCTCACTCATAGTGACCTTATGTACAACAGAAGGAAACACTGCCTAGTACTGTACCATCCCTATCTCTACTTCTATTTTAAAAAAGGGTAAATGTTTTAGGTCAAATAATGGCTTTGGCATTCAAACATATCTGTACCTATATTCTTTTGTCTGATTTTTAGGACCAGAACTGAGATATTCATGTATCAAGAAAAGGTACATGCCTTAATATCATAATATTATGTTTGTGTGTGTGTGTGTGTGTGTGTGTGTGTGTGTGAGAACTGAAGGAAAATGTCAAGCTTTGAGTTGCAATATTAAAGGATTCTATGTGATGGACAAGTGAATAGACAATTAAAATTCCATGTCTTAGGTGTTTAGATGGCATCCTACCATGTGCCAAATCCCTCTTTCAAGGAAGATTTTGAGAAACACAGTAAAACAGATACAAATAATCATCCTAGAGTTATGGGCACCTAATGAGAAGATAAAGCATTAGATCCAGTGAAGACATGAAAGAGAGCAGGTTAAGTAACTGGGAAAAATAAAAACCAGCACAGTCTGTGGAGGAAAAGAGAAGTCATTAGAATCACAAAGGAGGTTGAGAAGGAGAAAAAGAAAAACTTCATGGAAACCCCAAGCCTTAAAGATACAGAATAGACAGATCAGGAGTATTTTAAGATTAGTAACACCAATAGCTCCTGCACCACAGGATTCACGATAGATGGTGGACAGCATGTGCCTGTCCCAACTGCAACTCTTCTTCACAATGAACAGAGACCTGCACCCACATGCCCACCAGTGACTCCACCAACACAGAGAAAGTGGAGAATGATAGAAGGCAGTACAGCTGATTAAACGACCAAAGAAGTACACTTGATCCACACTTCCAGCTATATTAAAACAAAGTAAAACATAAAAATAGGATGAAACAAATCAGTACATAACTAACAAATAAAGACAACAACTTTAAAATAGCTAACAAACAACAGAAAATTTCAAATCAAACAAACAAAAACAGGACAAGATAGTAGAAACAAGTTTCCAAACTAAAGAATTAGGAAATCTCCCTGAGGAAGAACAAGTA
>NW_006922888.1:0-2527 GCF_000298275.1 Orycteropus afer afer | reverse complement strand
AGGAAAAGACAGACAACACACTTGAAGAATTCAGGAAACTAATTGAAGAGCAAAATAAATACACAATTAGAAATCCAGAAGATGAACACTAAAATTACAGAGATAGATAACACATTGTAAGGACAAAAGAGTAGACTTCAACTGGCTGAAGAATGTATTTCCCAGTTAGAAGACAAAACCCTTGATGTCAGCCTGTATGAGGAAAAATCAGAACAAAGATTTAAGGGAAATGATAGAAAACCTAAGAGTTATATGGGATGACATGAAAAGAAACAACACATACCTGATTGGAATACCAGAACAGGAACAAAAAACAAAAACCAAACTCACTGCTGTCAAGTCGATCCAACTCATAGCAACCCCTCCTTGGGTTTCTGAGGTGGTATCTTTATGTGAGTAGATTGCCTAACCTTCCTTCTGAGGAGTGGCTGGTGGGTTTTAACCACCAGCCTTCTGGTTAGCAGTCAAATGTCTTAGGCACTACACCACCAGAACAAGAGGAGGGGAAAAAAAAAAAAAAAACACTGAGAAAATTGTTGAAGACTCGCTAACAGAAACTTTCTCCCATATCATGAAAGAAGAAAAGATATCCACCCAAGAAGATCAATGAACCCCACACAGGATAGATCCCAAGAGAAACTCACCAAGACACATCATAATCAAATTTTCTGACACTAAAGACAAAGAAAGAATCTTGAGGGAAGCTCGGGAAAAATGAAATATTCCCTACAACAGGCAACCAATAAGACTAAGCTCTGATTTCTCAGCAGAAACCATGCAGGCAAGAATTGCCAACCAAGAATTATATATCCAGCCAAACTGTCCCTCAAACATGAGGGTGAAATCAAGACATTCCCAGACAAACAGAAATTAAGGAAATTTTGAAAACTAGTCCAACCCTACAAGAAATGCTAAAGGGAGTCATCTCAATAGAAAACCCACAACCGAGAAAAACAAATTAAAATTAAGACACTTGACACAACCACCTAGAAACCAATTCAGAAAAAAGATTCTCAAAATAATCTCCCAGAAAATGTAAATAGAGAAATAGGGAAGTCAATCTGTAAATGACACCAACAACAAAGGAAACAGTGGGAATAGATGTTGTAATTACAAAATTTCCGAATGAAGAGGAAGTGAGGACAACGTCTTTGTAGAACAGACTGTTCCAAGTGTAGGGAGATAAGAATTTACTTTAGAGTAACCACAAAGAAAATTAACACTCCTTCTAACCAAACTAAGAAAGAAGAAAATCATAGGGGCTGTTCTGGTTACCTAGTGCCACTCTGACGAGAAATATACCACAAATGGGATGGCCTTAACAAACAGGAGTTTATTCTTACAATTTGTAGGCTTTAAGTCCAAATTCAAAGTGCCAGGCTCTAGGTGTTGGGTAACACCCCCTCAACCCTTGGGGCCCAGCTCTGCCTCCTGCCCCCGGCCCACTGGAGCTAGAGGCATTTCTTCACTCAGACAGCTGCTGGCTGCTGAGGCTGAGAAGCCCCAAGGTTGAAAAGTAAAAAGGCACAGTCCTGATGTTACCAAACCACACGGCAGGCCATTAACTTAAGTCCATTGTAAGTCCCAAGGTTGGCACAGCATAGCAGGCTATTGAACAATGACATGGCTACATGCAGGGTCTAAGTGTGCCATAGGCTAGAGATCATTCTCAAATATATACAGGAAGTATATATTCTCCTTATATACAGGAAGCAGACCACATACCCAAAGGCAGCAGCTACTCAGCTGCTCCCAGTAGATTCCACCATGGAGTTGATTACCAGTGTCATCATGAGGAATACTACATCCAGCTGCCCAGCCACTCAACCCAGCCTAGCCAAGTTAACATACAAACATAACCATCACAGGGACTTAGTAAGCACAAAACCAACAATAATGAAGAAAAGAGAAAAAATACTTGATAACAAAATGAACTCAGTACAGAAAACATATTTGGAACAAAAAAATCACCAACAACACAACAAAAAGCACAATAGAATGACAGCAATAAATTCATGCCTATCACTAATTACACTCAATGTGAATGGACTAGATGCACCAGTCAAGAGAAAGAGTGTAACAGTGTGGATAAGAAAAGAAGACCCATCAACATGTTCCCTACAAGAGACCCACCTTAGACACAAAGATAAAAATGAATTTAAAATCAAGGGATGGAAAAAATATATCAAACTACACAAGGGACAAGTTTGTGGTGACTTCTTGGCCACAGCCAGCTACCCAGAGGAAGTGAGTACTGGACTTGTGGGCTCGGGACCATGGTCACAGGGGACATCAAGCTCAACTGGCATAACATACTACACAAAAACATTGTTCTACATCCTAATTTGGTGTTTAGCGACTGGGATCTTAAAAGCTTGCAAGTGGCCATGTAGATGCAACAATAGGTCTCTCCTCAACCAGAGCAAAGAAGAATGAAGAAAACCAAACATGGGGGAGGTGGGGCAAGATGGCAGACTAGGCAGAAGGATTGCACAGACCCTCTTCAACAAAGAAAAGGGAAACCAAT
>NW_006922887.1:145245-146194 GCF_000298275.1 Orycteropus afer afer | reverse complement strand
ATTGATGTCTGTGGTTTTCTTAACCATTGATAGATCTAGACACCACTGAATGCAGTAACATGAAAGACAACTGCAACTGCATACAAATAGAAGAGAGTGAAACCATTGCCCAAGGGCTCACTGAAAAGCAGGGTCAATGAAGCAAAGTTATCCATCATCTAAAGCACATTGCTGCCTCAGGCAAATCATAACAGAAAATGTGTCCTTCAACTGACTTTCAAGCCAACATCATGGCATTTACAGAATAATCACAAAGGAATCTTGATTGGCAGGGGGAGAAAGAAAGAAGAAGATGGACCTAAGGCCTTGTGATCCTGTCTAGTGGATCCCAACACTCCTCAGGGCCACTGGATCCTCTTCGAGGAAAATAACAACCTAAGGGCAAAATAGACTTACACAAACCACACCCATACAGTTGATTATTGCATTTGCAGTAGATATGTTCAATAAAGTCACCAAATACAAAACCATTATTCCTAAGGGAAAGGCAGAGTTAAACTTCCATGAACATCTGGTCACAACATTTTCATCAGCTGATCAATATACAACATTATTTTATGTGCATTTCTGTTTAAAAGCCCATAATATATGTTGTTGATTCATTAACATTAAAATAACAGCCAATGCTTCTATAATTTATGTCTGAACAAGGCCAATCAACACATGCATTTTCTAATCAATTGCATAATCTGTCAATTAGTCAATTTGTACATATAACGTGAGTGAAACAAATGAAAGAGTAAATGAATTGTATTTTAGTCCTCATTTGGTCATAAAATAAAGCACTGCTTTGGTTTTTTAAAATAATAAAATTCATGAAGGATTCCTGATAATTATTTAATAAACAAAAGAAATTAATTAAATGTAAGTGGGAACAAGACCTATAACCAAACTCACTACCATCAAGTCAATTCTGACTCATAGGGGCCCTCGTTGGGTTTTTCAAGGC
>NW_006922887.1:142747-143985 GCF_000298275.1 Orycteropus afer afer | reverse complement strand
AAACATCTTTGTCTTAAAGTCAGAAGTGTATTATGCATGTAAACACATACAGATACTTACTTATATACATGCTCTTCATTGTGCTTGAAACAAACTTTGAGCTCTAAATCTGAGCTCCATTTTCACATTCCTTACTTTATATAGAAAGTCTGGATCCTTTAGCCCTATGGATTTTTGTATTCAACTAAGGATTTCCCAGATGATCAGTGGTAAATGAGCTCTTTGGAACCAAGGACTAGGTTTCATTCTGTGTTTTAGTCACAGCAGAAAATAATGATTATCAGTGAATAAGATTCTCTCACTTTTCTTTTCCTTCTAGAATACATTTTATAGGCTCATGCTGTTTTCCTTTCCTAGGATCACAAGATTAGGACTCTACTACCCATTGTCTTTTTCCCCCACCGTTTTCTTACTTGATGTCTAGGCTTCTCCTTTGACTGTTCTAATACCTTTGGCAAGAGTCCTCTTTTCACATGCTTAGAACATGGAGTTTCTAATTCCAAGACAATTTTATTTTTAGCCAGTCCCCAGAATTCCCTCCCTCATAAGGCAGTTATCAAACCATGTAATACCCTCTCTTCTAGAGTGACAGAGTGTGTTCAATTATAACTCTCCATAACTAGGTCTCTTAGGGCCACTGACCACATCCAGATGACTTTATAACTCCTTTACTGGAGAACGGTTTGTTTCTTTGTTGTCGAAATCATTTATATTCCGAATCCTCACCTGTGTTACTAGAGTATTTGTGTGAACAACCCTCAATCTCAGGGGTGACCTCCTCCTCTTATGCATGTTACTAGATGTCACATATGTCCACAGGCTTTAGATGCTGGTCATAAATATTGTCTTGTCTCTATATGTAAGGAAATTCTTTAATTGTAATCATTTTACCTTTCGTCTAATACATTTTGTTTTGCCAAGTACAGCTTGTATTTTTCTATTCCTTTTCAGATTTTATGAGCTGGATGCAGGGGGTTCGGTAATGATTGTGTGTCATCATATAGCAGAATCTGGTGGCCTTCAGTTGTTCATCTGGTCAGTGTGATTGCTCTGGGAATTTTTGTTAATCCATCTCTATCTCTCTCTGAGAGGCCAGGTTATTATGGGAGGGAGAAAAGGCCCTCTTTTCTTGACAGTTTTGTGATTTTTTTATTTTTAATTTTGGTAACTACTTAAGTTAAATGTTGTGGTTTACTGGGTGAAGTTTTCTTTCTGCTCTTACATTTCTTTCTATTTTA
>NW_006922887.1:135548-136980 GCF_000298275.1 Orycteropus afer afer | reverse complement strand
TTTTTCTTTGAGGTTACCCTGTGATTTATAGTTTTCTTCCCAGGTTTAGAATGGTCCATTCTATCTTGTAGTTGTCTTGACTTCTCTAGAAGTTCTGTAACTATATATTTTCCCCCTCTTTTTGATTTGTAGTTGTCCTCATTTGTCAATTGATGTCTTGGGTTCCTTGTTTACAATCTTGTAGGCTTATTTATGGATACTTCCATGGCTGGTGACAAAAGGGTGGAGGCCTCGTCTTCTGACCTCCCCTAACCCCACAAGAAGAAGACAGAATCACCATCAGTAGCCCAAGGCCTATTCCTGCAAGCCCAGATATGCTGCCTCCCTAGCCCTTTTACCAACTGTTCCTCCTAGAGCACCTACCACCTCTCTTCTGGGTTTGATAATTTGCTGCAGTGGCCACACAGAGCTCACAGATTATGGGGTTTATTAGGGAAGCACCAGGCTACAATTCAAGTTCAGGAACAATGCTCAGTCTCTCTCAGCCTCTCTCCCAGCAGTGCCTGTCTCTCTCTCTCAGCAATGCATGTCTCTCGGTGTCTCCTTCTCAGGAGCGCATTTCTCTCAGCAGCACATCTTTCTCAGCCAGCAGTCAGAGGGACTCCTTCTGCCTCTAGGAGGGATCCTTTTGAGCTTGGCAGAGTGGTTAAGCTAACCAATCATAACATCAGAATTCTAAGCACCTGAGAGACAGCGAACTTCCCTGAACATTGTTTTGTGCCACTCTCAACAGAAATACCCAGGTGGATAAATTTAACAATCAGGAGCTCCTCAGTTGCTCATGGCAAATCCCACCATGCAGTTTACAAAGACTTATGGCTAGAAAAGCCATACTGGGTAATTTAACATCACAACTGGGTTGCTTTCTGGGTTATGTCATCGTTTGTGTTCACAGTTGCCCTGTAACCCTTGGCAAACAGGGCTGATCTTCAGGTCACTTCTCAGGTCCCAACAGCACTTGGTAATATTCAGGCTGTTGGTCCTGTCAGAGTAGGTGACAGTCCACTGTTCCATCTCTGTAATCACTCTTTCTGTTCAGGTTTTTCCACTAGTTCTTGCCTAATCCACTTATGTATACTTCCCTTCAAAGCCCAGGGCTCCAGGATTATCTTCTGTATCTCTGTCAATTGGTTTCTCTTTTCTTTGTTGAAGAGGGTCTGTGTAGCTTGTTTGCCTATTCCTCCATCTTACAGGAAGATCAGACTGTAGTTTTAATCTTCATCAAGAAATGCTCCAAGTCATCCTCACTTTCATCATGCAAAGTTCTGTTATCTGTGTATCTCAGCTTGTTAATGAGCCATCCTTCAATCCTGATGCCACATTCTTCTTCATGTAGTCCAGCTTCTCAGATTATTTGCTCAGCATACAGATTGAATAAGTATTGTGAAAGGACACAACCCTGACACACTCCTTTCTTGATTTTAAAACATGT
>NW_006922887.1:122531-124011 GCF_000298275.1 Orycteropus afer afer | reverse complement strand
GTTAGCTATCTTAGTGGAGGACGTTTTTGTCATTTACATAGATTTGATGCTCTTGTTTGGTATTTTGGACTCTAATCTCAAGCAATTGTTCTAAACATTACATGTTGTCTACTCACAGTGTGTACCAACTAGAAAGAAAAGCAGGAAAATTTATCCATCAATGCTCTAAATTAAATCAATTAATTTTCCCAAAGGCCTTGGTTGCCATTAGGAATTGTGATCCTGCAAAATGCCCATTTCTAATATATGCTGTGCTGAAAGTGTTCTTCCCCACTTGTTGCTCAGTGTATTCAAATACCATCTAGTGTCCCTTTTGTACAGGTTGTTTCATTCTATTTTGTTTTTAAAAGGAGCCTGCATCATGCTACCAACTTAAGGGATTCCTTAGATTGCATTGACCTCATCAGTAATTTTTCCTGGGCTGTGATGACTTGTCCCATCTTCCTTTCAAGGAGTGGCTGGTGGGTTTGAACTGCCAGCCTTCTGGTTAGCAGTCAAGTGCTTTAGGCACTACGCTACCAGATCTCCCCTTTCAACTTTAGTTGTCCAAATATCTTTCAGATATTTATACAAATCACTGTTTCCTGAGTGATTATAAAAATCAGAGTTACATACAATATGAGGAGTGACTATTTTTCAATATTCACCAGAACATTTTCTAGAATTCCACTTTTAGTTCATCATATTTCTGCAGCCAGTTACTTAGAGGGGTAGGAGAGTTCAATAATCTGATATATATCTATGTGAAAAAAAAAAAGAAAATGTTTACTACACGTTAAGCCATCTCTTTGTGAAACACACTTTGCTAAATAAAATGTTTTAGTTTGATTGACACAACAACTTTAGGCCTGTTTCTATCTTATTTTATATTAGAAAAACTCAGGATCAAAGAAGTTAAGTGATTTGCCCAAGTCTAAATCTTATACTACATGCTATGATTAAATGCTTAAGTGCCATATTTTAACATCTTGTTAAGTTTCAAAATACACTTTGATGTCAAAATTATACAAACATTTTTTCTTGTCTTCTTTTATTGGTAGGTATTCGTTCACTTTTTAATGTTCTTTTTCATCTAATATGGAAGAAGAGAAACTGTCTGACCCAGTTTCACTCTTCCATCTCCTGACAAAAGTGTCTCCATCTACCCTATTCTTTGCAAGCTGTTTATTATGCATCTCCAAGAGCTTATGATTTTCAAGAAACTGGCATGCTACAATGGAGGTACAATATAAATTTAATGAAGGACGATGCAAGCAATCATATTACAGAATAGAAGATAGAATTGGAATAACTCTCTCTATTAGAAAAGGAAGTGTGCTTTAAATAGCAATAGTAAAAACAGTATGCCAAAGGGAGAATCCAGGCAGCCAGATTAATAAAGTATATAATCCTTTAAATTGAATGACTTATAGTACTTAGATTTAGGATGAACAATGTGTCTGATGTTAACAAGGGGAAAGACATTTTCAATCAATGAATT
>NW_006922887.1:117731-118312 GCF_000298275.1 Orycteropus afer afer | reverse complement strand
AGAGCCAATCTTAATGATGTGGATGGAGTAAAGCTTTCAAGACCTCTTTTGCTAATGTGGCCCGACTCAAGATAAGAAGAAACAAACATTCATTAATAATTGGAACATGGAATGTATGAAGTATGATTCTAGGAAACTTGGAAGTTGTCAACAATGAAATGTAACACATAAAGATTGATATCCTAGGCATTTGTGAGCTGAAATGGATTGGTTTTGGCCATTTTGAAGCAGATAATCATATGATCTACTATGCTGGGCATGAGAAATTGAAGAAGAATGGAGTGGCATTCATTGTCACAAAAAATGTTTCAAAATCTATCCTGAAGTACAATGCTGTCAGTGACAGGACACTATCCATCCACCTATGAGGAAGACCAGTTAATATTACTATTACTCAAATCTACACACTAACCACCAAAGCCAAAACATGAGGAAATTGAAGATTATTACCAATTTCTGCAGTCTGAAATCAACCACATATGCAATCAAGGTGTGTTAATTATCACTGGTGATCAGAATGCAAAAGTTGGGAACAGAGAAGAATCACCAGTAGTTGGAAAATATGGTCTTGGTGGTAGAAA
>NW_006922887.1:115457-117155 GCF_000298275.1 Orycteropus afer afer | reverse complement strand
TTAAAACAAGTCCACCAAAGCCAACATATGACCTTGAATAGATTCCTCCTGAATTTAGAAATCATCTGAAGAACAGATTTGATGCATTGAACACCAGTGATCAAAAGCCAGAGGATGACATCAAGAACATCACATATGAAGAAAGGAAAAGTCATTAAAAAGACAGGAAAGGGGAAATTTCTGGTAAGATGGAGGAACAGGCAGATAAGCTACACAGCCCCTCCTCAACAAAGAAAATAAAAAAACGATTGACAGAGATACAGAAGATAATCCTGGAGCCCTAAGATTTGAAAGGAAGTATACAGAAGTGGATTAGGCACCAATGAGTGGAAAGCCCAGAATGACAAGTGTGAGTACGGAGATGGTTGGAACTGTGGACTGTCAGCTACTGTGATGGGACCAACAGCATGAGTATTTTCATGTGGTGTTGGGACCTAAAAATTTACCTACGGATCAGCCCAGGGATGATTGTGCTGGTGGCCTTTGACTAGAAAGGGAAAGAACAACAAGGGAGACAACGTGAGCTGTGGACTTTCTGCTGTCCGGAGGGTGTACCCATTTTGAATCTTTATAAGTAGCAGCCATTTTGGATTTTAAAGTGACAGCATTCTTCTGTGGATTCCAGGGACCTAAGAATAAGCTCTGTTGGCCAAGGACAGCAGTGACATATGGGAGGCTGACAATGGGAAAACTGACAGGTGTTGAGTGTATAAGTGCTGCCAACTACTGAATAGAGAACCAGAGTACCCTGCTACTTAGATAAAAAACAAAGAAAACAAAAATCATGAGCAAGTCACTTCAACATACAATCACCAATTAAATATAAACACAAAAACATCATAATGCCTCAGAGACAACAGAGCATCATAGTGCACATAAAAAGCAAGATAAAGCAGGGGACACAAGCGACCAGGATACAGACCCAAAACACATCCCTGAGGAAGATGCAGCATTGGAACCCCCGATAAGGAATTCAAAGTATTTATATTTAGGTATCTTCAACAAATTGAGAGATCAAGAAAAACATGGACAACATTGAGGAAAACACAGAGAAAACCCTACAACAGTTTCAAAAGCCAATACAGAACAAAGTGGTAAAATAAATGAAAAGTTAAAAATAATACAAAATCTACACATAGAAACCCAGAAAATCAATACTAAATTTTCAGAAATAGATAAGACATTGAATGGGCAAAGGAGTAGAATTGACTCAATGGAAGACAGAATTAGTGAGCCTGAAGGCAAATATCTCAATACTTCTTAGAAAGTCATCAATCAGCAAAAAGATCAGAACAAAATGAAGAAAGCCCAAGGTTCATGTGGGATACCATCAAAAGGAACAGCCTATGTATAATTGGAATTCCAGAGCAGGAAGAGAACATACAACCACATGAAAAAATGTCAAAGAATTGTTGGAAGAGAATTTTCCTGGCATGATGAAAAATGAGACTATATCCATTCAAGAAGTCCCACGAACCCCAAACAGGATAAACCCCAAAAGAAAAGCACCAAGACATATCGTCATCAAACTTACCAAAACTGAAGACAAAGACAGAATCCTGAAAGCAGCATGGGAAAGACGAAAAGTTACCTACACAGAGCAACCAGTGAGATAAGCTCAGATTTCTTGGTACAAACCATGCAGGTGAGAAGACAAAGGGATGATATATATAAAACCCTGAAAGAGAAAAATTTCCA
>NW_006922887.1:112830-115116 GCF_000298275.1 Orycteropus afer afer | reverse complement strand
TTGTGTAGTTACAGAACTTCTAAATGGTAAGGAAGTCAAGACAACTATAAGATAGAAAGGATTGTTCCAAACTTGGGCAGAAAACTATAAATCACAGGGTAACGTCAAAGAAAAATGATAAAACTTCACATCAAAATAAAAAAGAGGACCAGCATAAATATCTAGCAAATACTAAAACAATAGCAACAAAGAAAGTGATCAGATGATTCATAAACAAAACAAGCTCAGCACAGAAAATTATATGGAAGAAAGGAATCAACGCCACGAAAAAGCACATAACAAAAATGTCAGCAATAAATTCATATTTGTTGATAATTACATATCTGGCAAGGGACTTATCTCTAAGATTTTTAGCAACCTCCAACACCTCAACAACAAATGGATTAACAATCCAATTGAAAATGGGCAGAAGACATAAATAGACACTTCACCAAGGAGGATATTCTGGTGGCCAGTAAATTCATGAAGAGATGCTCATGATCATTGGCCGTCAGAGAGATGCAAATCAAAACAACAGTGAGATACCATCTCATCCCAGCACTGATGGCAAGGTTCAATGAGACAGAAAATAACAAATGCTGGAGGGGATGTGGAGAGACTGGGGCTCTCATATACTGCTGATGGGACTGTGAAGTGATACAACCACTGTGGAAGGCAGTATGGTGATTCTTGGGAAAACTGGAATTGGAGATATCATTTGACCCAGCAATCCTATTACTAGGTATATATCCTAGACATGTGAGAGCCAGGACAGGAACAGATATATGCACACCCATGTTCATCACACCATTATTTACAATAGCAAAAAAGATGGAAATAACCTATGTGCCCATCAGTGGAAGAGTGGATGACCCAACTATGGTACATACACACAATGGAATGCTATGCAGCACTAAAGAATAATACAGTGTCTGAAAAACACCGCATAATATGGGTCAATGTGGAGGACATTTTATGCTGAGTGAAATAAGTCAATCACCGAATGACAAATTAATTATTAGTTCATTGTTGTGGAGGATCAAAGAAAGTTTTCTGTATGGAGGGAAACTTTGTTGGTTGCCAGAGGTGTGAGGGGTAGAGAGGGAATACTATCAAAAAAAAAAAAAAAAAGAAAGAAAGTGCATTGTTCCATGCCACTTTAGTTTCGTGTATTTCACCATACATAAATTATATTTCAATAAAATGCATTAAAAAAAAAAAAGACAGGGAAAAAAGAAAAGACCAAAATGGATGCCAGAAGAGACTCTGAAACTCAAACTTCAATGGAGAGTAGCTAACGCAGAGGGAAGAATCAACAGGATAAAAGAGCTGAACAGATTTCAAAGAGCAGCTCAAGAAGAGAAAAAGAGAAAGTCAATTATTAGAATGAAATGTGCAGTGTTGGAATGAGAAAACCAAAGGGAAAGAACACACTCAGCATTTCTCAAGATGAAAGAACTGAGGAAAAAATTTAAACCTCAAATTGTAATATTGAAAGATTCCATGGGCAATATGTTGAAAGATGCAGGAAACACCAAAAGAAGAGTCACTGTAACAAAAAGAATTGTTAGATGATCATCCATTTCAGGAGGTGTCATATGATAAAGAACCAATAGCATTGAGGGAAGAAGTCAAAGCTGCACTAAAGGAGTTGTTGAAAAACATGGCTCTGGGAATTGATGAAGCACCCATTGAGATATTTCAACAAATGGATGCTGCACTGGAGGCACTCACTTGGCTATATCAAGAGACTTGGAAGACAGCTATCTGACCAATTAATTGGAAGAGATCCATATTCGTACCCATTTCAAAGAAACCTTATCCCACAGAATGTGGAAATTACTGAACAATATCATTACTATCACGAGGAAGTAAAATCTTACTGAAGATAATTCAAAAACGGTTGCAGCAATATATTAACAGAAAACTTCTAGAAATGGAAGCAGGATTCAGAAGGGGACTAGGAGCAAGGTATATAATAGCATATGTCAGAGATGGATCTTGGCTCAAAGCAAAGAATACCATAGAGATGTTCACTTGTGTTTTATTGACTATGCAGAGGCATTCGATTATGTGGATCCTAACAAATTGTGGGCAACATTGAGAGGAATGGGAACACTGGATTGGACTCATGAGGAACCTGTACATAAAGAAGGAAGCTGTCACTGGAACAGAGCAAAGGGATACTGCATGGTTTAAAATCAGAAAGGGAGGGCTTCAGCGTTGTATCCTTTCACCATACTTATTCAATCTGTATGCTGAGCAAATAATCTGATAAAATGGACTATATGAAAAAGAACATGGCAT
>NW_006922887.1:105420-107048 GCF_000298275.1 Orycteropus afer afer | reverse complement strand
GAAATGTGCAATGAAATGACCTGGAGTTAGAAAACCAAAAGGGAAGAACACGCTCAGCATTTCTCAAGCTGAAAGATGGATTGACATGGTGGATGCGGCAATAGGCTCAAGTATAGCAATGATCAGGGAGCTGGAGCGGGATTGGGCGGTGTTTTGTTCTGCTGTGCATGGGGTGGCTATGAGTTAGAAACGACTCGGAGGCACCTAACAACAACATATATTATATATGTGCTAAATCCATTAGTAAGGAAGGTTGGGCAATCCTACTTCCGTAGTGATACTGCCTCGGAAACCCAAGGAGGGGTCGCTGTGAGTCGGGCCGACTTGATGGCACATAACAACAACAACAACAACAAATCCATTAGTTGCCATTTATTTTAATGCCTACCATGAACTCTTGTTGTTGTTGTTGTTATTTGCCATCGAGTCGGCCCCCACTCCTAGCGACCCCTCCCTGGGTTTCCGAGGCAGTTATCACTTCGGAAGTAGGATTGCCCAACCTCCCTTCCGAGGAGTGGCTGGTGGGTTTGAACCGCCAGCCTCCTGGTTAGCAGTCAAGTGCCTTAGGCACTATGCTACCAGAGCTCCTATGAACTCTTTTGTTGTTGTTGTTATGTGCCATCGAGTCGGCCCCGACTCATAGCGACCCCTCCTTGGGTTTCCGAGGCAGTATCACTACGGAAGTAGGATTGCCCAACCTTCCTTCCGAGGAGTGGCTGGTGGGTTTGAACCGCCAGCCGTCTGGTTAGCAGGCAAGCGTCTTAGCCACTATGCTACCAGAGCTCCCCTATGAACTCTTAGGTGTCTTAATATGAACTCTTAGGTGTCTTAATAACAAATACGAGAATAATCCTTTTACTGGTGGAATCCAGAAAATATGTATTTCTCCAATGAGCAATAAGAAAAATATCTTATCTTAACTCATAGAGCCAGAATTTTTGCATAGTATGTTATGATTATGAGCTGAGGAAGATACTTTAATCATATTTTAGGAGGAAATGACATTACCACCCTTGTTCCATTATCAGATACCTGGCCAGTAACATCTTGATGTCAATATCATTTTTTCCAATTTATTCATAATTTTATATACTAGATCATAACCAAATTTTTCTGTCATTTAAATAATGTCAATAAAAATTTCTTCCGTTGTTAAGACCCCATTCTTAATGCGAACACACCTAATGTGCTGACATATTTGTTCATGAGGGCCTATATCTGTTGTCCACTTTAAAAGTAAAGTATTTTGCTGTTTGTAAGTAATATTTCAGATCTCACATAACTTCCTAATAGCATTATAAAGTCTGTTTAAATTTTGTTACAAAAATAAGATACAGATTCCTTTGTGTTATTAGCTATATGATTAGATCTGTCAATATTATAATAATTTATAAATTTGAATATCATTCCAGGGTTTGAACTTACAATGCTCTTTTATGATCTTCTAAGTAGTAAATCACTTTTTGGATGAAAAAGATCTCATTTCCTGTGGATCCACAATCAGTGCCCATGAAACACCATCAAAATATCAAACAACAGATTGCATTGGGCAAATCTACTTCAAAAGCCCTCTTGAGAGTGTTAAAAAGCAACAATGTCACTTTGAAGACTAAAGTTCACCATGATAT
>NW_006922887.1:103263-104980 GCF_000298275.1 Orycteropus afer afer | reverse complement strand
TCACTCAGAAAATTTTCTACCATTATCATTCCTCTGATTTTATCACTTTTAAAGAAGTACCATCTAGTAGACTATTAGTTTGAAGGATTTTGTTATAGCAGCACTAGGTAAATAAGACACACAACTAGCAGAGCTAGCCTAAGGACACTTCTTATGGTGTGCTGCTGCACAATTAGACAGGTCAGTTATAGCCCCTGTGTGTGTGCACATCCTGTGTGATTGTCTCACCTGGTGTGTCTCTGGAGAAAGCACAGATCTGGTAGCCAAGGCCAGTTTATGTGACCCACAGCCAGTCGTTCAGCACTTCTAATCCACTACTTCTTTCTTCCTGACTTGTCTTTGGCCACAGGAGTATGAGAAAGGGTAGTTTCTTGAGAGTCATCTCATTTTTTATTTTTTTAAATACAAAAATGACGTTGAAAGAAATGCTGGGAATAAGGGAAGGACTCTTCCAGCTTTCTGTCACCTGAGGAACACACCCCAGATGCAGAAACTGGAGCAAGTATAAGGATGACCTTGGATCCTTGATCCTGACTCTCAGGGCTTGTCTGGGGACATAGTCCTCTGTGTAGATTAGAAGGGAAGTCTTTGTGTCCCTTTCTCCTTTTTAGTTTATGAAAGCACTGAAAGAAATGCCTCATTTTGGTTTTGTGCTTATACTTTGGTGAAGCTTGTAGCTGAATCTGGTGCTCCTTGTACCCGGGTGATTCTGTTAATTGTCTCTCCTGAGCAGGAGAACTCTTCTTCCTGGGTTAGATGGTCTCCATTTTCACATCTTCTATTTTTTCCTCTCCTGCTAGGGGTCTCCTAAAGTCTCATCTCTCTGTTTTTGTTTATGGATTTGTGGCTCATTTGCTATCATCCCCAGTCTAAGGACCTCACAATTCAATGAGCAGATTAGAGGGGGATCCTCTCATGGCCATGTGGCCTGCTTCAGTCATGGGTGAGGGTGCCAGGAAAGAGCTATGCAGGCCAGAGACTGAATATTTTCTGATTACATCTTCTCTCTTCCCTTCTTGAGCCTTTTCTCCAATGAACTTTCCAGGCATGGTTATGGAGTAAGCCCTTGAAACATGGGTTGGTGAAGAGTAAAGGCAGACTGGGAGGAGATCAGGATTAGGTTTTAGTTGTGTTTAAGTGTTTTTATTCAAGGACTTCATAGAAAGGGCCCCACCTCTAGTGCACCAAAAACAGTCTAATATGAGTTCTAATGTATTTCAGGGGGCTTAATGAAGAATAGTAAGGTCAAGAGTCCTATCTGGATAATGTTGCTGACACAATGAGGGAATAACACTTGCAGTTTTTAAGTGGATATGGGATTTCCCTGAATGGAGCAATGTAAAATGGGCAGCAGTCCCCACAGTTCTAATCTTTTCCCATCTTCTGGCCCAAGTGTTTTCAGGATATCTTCAGTCTAAGTTCCCCTCCGACTTCTTGATATTATGTCTATGTGTGACCCACTAAGTCATGTTTTGCTTCTTTCCCAGGCCATCCCATTTAAAGCTATCCTCCAAAGGGAGTCTGGGCAGGTGCCTATAAGAGACCACAGGTAAAAAAAAATATACCTTGAGGAAGGAGGACAATGGAGATAGACCAGCCAGGCAGGCCTGAGAAAAGGTTACATTTCCATACACCTCTGATTTCATGATACTCCTTTGATACTTACAAAGGCTTCCTTTCATGTTCTGTTGCTGTGGTTCTCCCTTTTCTATCAGCC
>NW_006922887.1:99818-101293 GCF_000298275.1 Orycteropus afer afer | reverse complement strand
CACTGAATGCAGTAACATGAGAGAAAGAAAACTCCAACTACATGCAAATAGAGAGTGAAACCATTGCCTCAGGGCTCACTAAAACACAAAGTCAATGAAGCAAAGTTATCCATCATCTAAAGCACATTGCTGCCTAAGGTAACTCACAACAGAGAATGTGTCCTTCAGCTGAGTTCCGGGCCACTGTCTTAGCATGTATAGAATATTCACAAAGGATTCTTGACTGGTGAGTCCAGGGGGAAAGAAGATGAACTTAAGGCCCCTACACTATGATCCAGCCTAGGGGATCAACACGCCACTGGATCCTCTTTGCTTGATATTCCTACTTTCCAGTAACAAATTTTGAGCATAATATATTACACAAACCACATGCATATAGTTGATTCTTGTTATTTGCAGTAGTTGTGTTCAATAAAGTCACCATATACAGTGAATTGGAGAATACATAACCATTATACCTAAGGGAAATGCAGAGTTAAATTTCCATGAACATCCCGGTCACAACATTTTCATCAACTGATCAATATACCACCTTGTTTTATGTACATTTCTGTTTAAAGGCATATCATATATGTTGTTGATTCATTAACATTAAATTCACAGCCAATACCTCTATTATTTATGTCTGAACAAAACCTTTCAACACATGGAGTTTCTTATAAGTTTCATAATCTGCTAGTTAGAAACTCAATTTATACATAAGATGTGAATGAAATGAATGAATGCATAAATATATTTTACTCTAGTCTTCAATTTGGTTAACAAACAAAGCATTGCTTTTGTTTTTTAAAATAATAAAATTCTGGAAGTATTCTTTGAGAAGAATTTAGTAAACAAAACAGAAATTTAAGGAAATGGAAAGGAGAACCAAACCAAAACCTAAACTCACTGCCATCAAATCAATTCTGACTCATAGCGACCACCATTGAGTTTGAAAGGTTGTAAATCTTTATGGAAGAAGCTTGCTTCATCTTTCTTTTGTAGAACAGCTAGGGGATTGAACCCTAATTTTTAGGTTACCAGCCATCTCCCTGAGGTACTCTACTACCAGAATTCCTGTGGAAATGGGAAGTCCTCATTAAAAAAATCTTAATACAATGTAAATATAAAAAATAATAATTCATTAAATGTAAAATTTAAATATTATAAATATGAGAATGAATCAATAAACATAAATAAATAAATAAGAACTCCCTACAGTTTTCTCCTTGGAACTCATGTCCCCGCAGCTATTTTTTAACATATACTTGTTGAACACTGTGGGCAAATTAACCCCTGAGTTCAGGAAATTCAGTGACTAAAGTAGAAGCAAGAGTCTTGGAAATGTCCATGCAGATGTGTTATGCATATCACATTGAGAGTCAAGTCAAGATGAAATCAGGTCTCCATTCTTTCTTCTTAGTGTTTCTTGCAAGTCTGTTGATGAAGAGAAGATTCTCCTGATTTCCCCTCTGACAACTTCCCAGGCACAGTCA
>NW_006922887.1:95259-99288 GCF_000298275.1 Orycteropus afer afer | reverse complement strand
TGCTGCTGGCCTGACTGAGCTGGTTGTCAGGTTGAACCTTGGACCCTAGGTTCTCTGAAGACATTCTTTCTATCATGGCTTTTAAATAGGGAAGAGTACTTTCATTTTCTAAGCATTCCTCTAAACGTTTACTTCCATTTTTTTGGTTTCGTTTACGTATTCCTTATATGGTCTGAGAAGTTGTCATCAATTTAAACACTTATTTTTCCCACAGAAATTTAATTTTCTCAGAAAACTTCAAATGTAACATCAAAATGGATATTTATCAATGAAATGGGAAACAACTTTATCCTTAAGTCAGAAGTGTATGTATGTATACATATACCGATACTTTTTTATGTATATGTTCCTCATTGTGCTAGGAACAAATGTTAAACCCTAATTCAGGGATCCATTGTTACCCTCCTTATTTTATAGAGGAAGCCAGGATGCTTTAACCCTATGGATTTTTGTGTTCATTTACGTGTTTTCACATGATGTGTGCCAAATAAGCTCCTTGGAACCTAGGACTGAGTTTTATTCTGTGTTTTATTCACTGCAGAATCTATTGATTATTAGTGATTATACTACTCACACTTTTATATTCCTTCTAGAATACATTCATGTAGGTCCATGTGGTTTTTCTTCCCTTGGATCTCAAGATCAGGATTATGCTATCTGTTGTCTTTTCTTTCCTTCATTTTCTTATTGGATGTCTAGAGTTCTTCTCTGACTGTGCCAATAGCCATAGCAGTAGTCCTGGCTCCTTTCAGATGCTTCTGACATGGGGTTGCTAATTCCAAGACAATTTTTTTTTTTTAGCCATTTCCCAGAAGTACTTCATTCACAAAGCAGTTATCACACCAGGTAACACCCCCTCCTCTAGAGTGACAGAGTATCCTCAAGTGTAGCTCTCCAGGACTACATCCCTGAGGGCCACTCACCACATCCAGGTGACTTTGTATGTACTTTACTGGGGAAGGATTTGTTTCTTTGTCGTCAAAATCATTTAATCCTTTAGAATCCTCATCTGTGTCCCTAAACTGTTTGTGTGAAGGACCTTAATTTTCACTGGTGATATCCTTCTCTTCTCTTATCCATGTACCAGGTATCCAATATGTCCACAGCCTTCAGATGCTGGTAGCAAAACTTTTTCTTGTCTCTGTAGGTAGAGTAATTCTTTAAGTGTAATCATTTTACCTTTTTTGTTGTTGTTAGGTGCCATCGAGTTGGCCCCGACTCATAGCGACCCCTCCTTGGGTTTCCGAGGCGGTATCACTAGGGAAGTAGATTGCACAACCATCCTTCCGAGGAGTGGCTGGTGGGTTTGAACTGCCAGCCTTCTGGTTAGCAGTCAAGTGCCTTAGGCACTATGCCACCAGCGCTCCTATTTTACTTTAGTTTAATACATTTTATTTTGCCAAGTACAGCTTTTGGTTTTCTATTCTTTTACTTAAACTGTTGAGCAAAATTTTTGCTCAAATTTTATGAACGGGACACAGGGGATTCAACACTGATTTTGTCTCATGTTGTTGTTGTTATGTGCCGTCAAGTCGGCCCCGACTCATAGCGACCCCTCCTTGGGTTTCCGAGGCAGTATCACTACAGAAATAGGATTGCCCAACCTTCCTTCCGAGGAGTGGCTGATGGGTTTGAACCGCCAGCCGTCTGGTTAGCAGGCAAGTGTCTTAGCCACTATGCTACCAGAATCTATTGGCCTTCAGCTGTTGGTCTCCTCGATGAGACTCCTTTGGGCTTCTTTCTTAGTCCACCTCTATCTCACTCTGAGAGTTCATGGCCCTGAGGCCCAGGTTATTATGTCAGGGAGAAATAACCTTCTCTCCTTCACTAGTTTGTGATTTTTTTCTTTACTTTAAATATTTGTAACTTCTTAAGTAAATGTACTGTTTACTGGGTGAGGTTTGTCTTTCTGCTCCTGCATTTCTTTCTATTTCATCTTGAGGTTAATACAAATGAAAGATTAAAAGACAAGTGACCTGTACCATTATTATCTATAATTTTCAAGACATTAGATTTTTGTTTCTCATCACAACATTCCTGGAGATCAAAATTTGGTATGTTTGTGGGCAAAAGAAAACAACTCTAAGTCTGAATGTCATGAAAGTGAGAGAAGGGAAGTGGCTTTATAGCAGACAAAAGGACAAATGTGTAAGTTAGCAAAATGTAATGCAGCACCATCTAGGACTAAGGGCCATGACAAAGAGGGAGAATGAAGGCCAGTATTGAAGTAAACAAAGGCAGCCAAATGGCTGCTTCTGCCATAGGCTCAAATGGACCAGCTGACAGTCTTCAGGTTTGCAAGACCAGTACTGACTTTTCTTTGTTTTAATGCAGATGTGATCAGCTCTTAGGAGAACAACATGTCACACCAGCTACCTCACAAGACACTGACAACCAGAACCCTGCTTGCTAGAACACAAATTGATGGCTATTAGCCTATGCTTGAGCACCCTACCAAGTTAATAAATCCAATCTGCCAATGAAAAGATTATTCTGAGAAACAGAGCTAAAAGAAAGGGAGTTGGATGATGCTCAGGGATTCTTCTCTTCAATCTGGATAATAATAATGATATTTAACATGATAACACAAATGTTATTGCATGCTAAGTGTTGTTCTAAAATTTTAAAAAATACAATTTAATTCTGTCAACAGCCTATAAGAATTACACTTTCTATAAAACATTCAGGAGTCCTAGTGATGCAGTGTTAAATGTTCAGCTACTAACCACAGGTCAGTGGTGTGAACACACCAGAGGCAGAGGCTCTGTGGGAAAAAAGACCTGGTGACCTGGTCCCACTGAGATTACAGCCTAGGAAACCCAGTGGGGCAGTTCTACTCTGTCGTATGGGGTTTCTGTCAGAAGTGACTCAACAGTGTACACAAAAGCAATAACAATCTAAAACTTTTTGGAGAGAAACATAAATCTAATGGAATGAACATATTTCAAACATATCAAAGATCGAAGGGAGATCTTAACTCTAGGGAGAGTTGAGATAATGGCTTGTCTGAAATAGTCCATTGAAGGAAGAGAAAGATTGAAATGGAAATGGGAGTTATGGATGAACAAGAGACTAGGGTATGAGTGAATGACAGACTAGTCAGTAGCATAGGGAGCGTGAGATGAGAGAGAATTTTGAGTTAGCACAAATGCCAAAGGGTTCCTGTGTATATTTTTGTAAGACTACAGGGCATGTGGTAGTATGAGTGAATTTAGCTGACTGAATTAAGTGTGAAAAGAAAATAGGCACAATATCTTTTCAATAGTTATAAGGAATACATTTTTGGATGTTAAAATATTATCTAAAAGTTAATGAGTGACTGAAACATCAAGGTGAGTTTCATACAATGTAGCAACTTTTCTTGAAATCTCCTAAGTCTCTCTTAAAAGAAAAGAGTTAAGGAGTCATTTCATTAATGAAATACATGAACTTTATTAACTCATCAACTACAGACTCCTGTAAATATTTATTTTTGACTCTGGAATGTTCTTGTCAGCTTCAGAATAAATAAGAAGCATCTACCAATTTCTACTCCAACAATATTCCAGGTATATGAGCCATGGTTTATCTCCTTAGATCCTCATTGATTCCATGGGAGACCTTCCTCAGGCCCAATCTACTGCTCTCATTACCAAGGACTACAACTTGTTTTCTTACCTGTAGCTAAGACCTGACTTCCTGTTGTCCACTGAAAAAGCCCAGGAAAGAATCTCTTCCTCTCCTTATCTGTCCAACAAATTACTGAGTTGTGAGTGCTAAATTACCATTGGAATAACTAATATGGAAGACTATCAAGCACTTCCTATATGGAAGCACTGAATACCTTTACAAGATTATTTACAGTGGAGAGTCTGGCTGGAATTCTGAAATCAGCCACACTGTTCAGGATGGTTATATGTATTTTTCTAATCTCATTCTAGTAAAAAAAAAAAAAAGAAAGAAAGAAAATCATAAAACAAAATTGCAGGACTGAAATAAGCATACCACTAAACTTAGCAAGACTTTGTCTCACATACTTTGGACAAGTTA
>NW_006922887.1:91035-93824 GCF_000298275.1 Orycteropus afer afer | reverse complement strand
CCAATTCATTCAGTGCAGCTTTGACTTCTTCCTTCAATACCACTGGTTTTTGATGATATGCAACCTCCTGAAATGGATGAGGACTGACCAGTTCTTTTTGGTACAGTGACTCTGTGTATTCCTTCCATCTTCTTTTGATGCTTCTTGCATCATTGAATATTTTGCAAATAGAATCTTTCTGTATTGCAACTTGAGACTTAAATTTTTTCCTCAGTTCTTTTAGTTTGAGAAATACTGAGCGTGTTCTTCCCTTTTGATTTTCTAACTCCAGGTCTTTGCACATTTCAGTATAGTAATTGGCTTTGTCTTCTTGAGCTGCTCTTTGAAATTTTCTGTTCAGCTCTTTTACCTTGGCCTTTTTCTTTTTTTAATGTTATATTGATTTTGCAAACATTTACCAAAGTCTGAAATCAAAGCCCTGTCATGGCTCAGATGCTGGCTTGCCTATTTATATGCCACAACCTATACATGACCCAGGCAGTCATAGAGACACAGGGAACTTTTTCCTTCTGTCCCAGGATTGCACACGCACAGTCCACGTATGACAAAGACCCTCATACACCGGCTGTCATCACACGGTCTAGAGCCCTGGATGGCTACATGGGGAGCTGATTTTTGGCCCTAAGGCCATCAGTACAGGATAAGGGCAGCTTGCTTAGCATGGAATCGAAGTTGAACTGAGCTCATGGTGAGCTTTTCAAAAGTATCCATGAAAGTTTCCTTTTATAAGGCAAGAAATACAACAAATTAGATTTTGTTTACATGTTTATTTGATTTTTAAAGACTCCATCATTCACCCACCAGTTTCATGATTATCTGGCACAGGCTGCAGTGGAATAGCCCTTTAGCTATCTTAGTGGAGGACTGTTTGTTAATTATATAGGGTGGATGACCTTGTCTCCCTTTTGTACATGTTGTTTCATTCTGTTTTGTTTTGAAATGGAGGCTGCATCATTTTTCCAATTTAAGAGATCCTTGGATTGCATTGACCTCATGAGGAAGTTTGCCTGGGCTGCGATGACTTGCTGGGTTCTATGAGGGAAACACCAGTTGGCAGCTGACAGCCCCAGAGGAAATGGATCCTGCTTTCTCCTTCCTTTTAGCTTTAACTATTATTATATCATTATAACAGGTACATTCTCTCACTTGCAAAATACTTCATCAAGAGAAAACAAAAGGGGCTTCTTACATCAGAAATTGCAATTTCAGTTGGTGGATTTTTACACGGAAGGGAAAACTGACAATCAGAAACCACAAAACAGGAAGCTTCTGTATGAATGCACAGTGCAGGTTGATGAAACATGAAAGAGGAGATCGAAAATAATTCTCTCTCTCTTCCTGTCTCTTTCTCATCCCCCTCCTCTCTTTATACCCTTTCAATTTTAGTAGTCCAAATCTCTTTCAGATATTTACACAAATCACCATTTCCTGAGTGAATATAAAAATCAGAGTTATAGACAATATGAAGGGTGACTATTTTTCAGTCTTAACCAAGACATTTTCTAGAATTCCATTTTTTTAGTTTATCATGTTTTTGCAATTACTTAGAGAGGGGTAGGAGAATTGTCTAATCTGATGTGTATCAATGTGAAATAATAAGGAAATATTTACTATATGTTAAGCCATCTCTCTGTGGAACATACTCTGCAAAATGCTGTAAGTGTTTTATTTTAGTTAACACCCACCACACCTTTAGGACTGTATCCTCCTTATTTTACTTGTGAGAAAATTCAGGCTCAGAGAAATTGTGAAAATTGTCCAAGCTTGTATTTCATGTTATTAATAATTGCTTAAGTTTCATATTTTGAAATTCTGTTGAGTTTTAAAATACACTTTGCTCCCAAAATTAGAAAACACTCTTGTCTTCCTTATGTTGGTAGTTTTAAGTATATTTTTGGCTTATTTTCACCTAATATTGTGGAAGAGAAAATCTCTGACCCACTTTCATTCTTCCATCTTATGACATAAGTGACTCTGACTACTATATTCCTTGCAATTTGGTAATTATGCATCTACAAGACGTTAAGATTTCCAAGAAACTGGTGTCCTGAACAGACATAGGCACATCCATATTTAATGCAGCACAATTCAGTATTGCAAAGAAATGGAAGCAACCTAACTGCCCATCAGCAGATGAATGGATAACCAAACTATGGTACATTCACACAATGGAATACTATGCAACATTAAAGCATAATGAAGAATACATGAATCATCTCACAATGGGAATGACTTTGGAGAATGTTATGCTGAGTGAAATAAGTTAATCATGGGACAAATACGGTATGAGCCCAATATTGTAAAAAGTCAAGGACAGGTTTACTCAAGGAAGGAAATTCACTTTGTTGGTTACCAGGAATGGGAGGGAAAGAGAGGGAAAATTTTGGACAAGTTGGGGGTCACATGTTGATTTGGGTGAGGGGAGGCACAATATGGAAAGAGTCTTTGACCAGCATGGTGACACTGAGGAAAGGAAAACCCCAGAAATGTGCACAAAAGTTATAGACAACAGAAGCGAATACTATTACATGCACAATACTGCATTTCCACTGGCACCAAGGACCAGACTACGGATAAATACAGAGACAGGTGACAAGACCAGGTAGGGCTGGGTCAACAGGAATATACCTTGCACCAAGGATAAATTTAGCTGAAGAAAATTTTACATATGGACTTGTGCTACAAAATTATCCACATACATTGCAGAAGCAACAGAAGACATGGTTACAGTAGCTTAACAGAGACAACCAAACACCTTGAGAGAGAGAATCACCAGCCTGCGGGCTTGG
>NW_006922887.1:88073-89680 GCF_000298275.1 Orycteropus afer afer | reverse complement strand
GATCCCTGCTATACTTGAGCCCATCATCACGTGAATGACTTATAGTATTTATATTTAATGTAAAAAATATGTCTGATCCTAATAAATGGAAAGATATTGTAAATATTTACTTGTGTGTATATATATATATATTTTTTATTGTGGTTAGGTGTCGTCAAGTTGTCTCCGACTCATAGGTACCCTATGCCCAGCAGAATGAAACACTGCCCAGTCCTGTGGCAGCCTCACTGAAAAGCCCTGGAAAGAATCTCTTCCTCTCCTTATCTGACCAACAACTTGTTGACTTGTGAGTGCTAAAAATACCTTTGGTATAGCTAAAATGGGAGAATATTAAGCACTTCCTATACAGAAGCCTATGAGAGTTCTGAAAGCATAGTGCCTAATGCATTTGACTGCTAACCAGAAGGCTGGTGGTTCAAACCCACCAGCCACTTCTTGGAAGGAAGGTTAGGCAATCTACTTCCATAGTGATACTGCCTCAGAAACCCAAGGATGGGTTGCTACGAGTCGGATCCAACTTGATGGCGGTGCGTTTTGTTTGGTATATATATATGTTTGGTATATATATATGTTCTTCTCCCTAAACATTTTTGGTAACAATGAGGTACAATACTGTCTAAAAATAACCCTCTTATTTTGGTTTTGCATCTTTTTCACCTGGAATAGATATATGAGTTGGCATTACACTTTCAGCTTGGCCAACAGTAATATTAATGGATGAGGGAGAGAGTCATATCTTTGTATCTTGATTTTCCTAAGGGGATTATTAAATGAGGGAACTGTGTGCTTCAATTTTCTTCTGGACCATCTCCCAGTCTTTCAGATAAAAATGATACCTTGGAAGAACCTTTGGGCAACAATTCCCAAATAGTGACAAGCCTGAAGAATGTCTGTGGTGATCTTCTCCCTTTATTCCTGATTTTGAGATCAAGGATAGAAAGTGGGTTATCCAGGAAGGTCTTACTGCAAACTGTATAGTAGTCTTCTGCCAAAAAGGTGTGAGCATCTGATGGCAGACACAGGTAGTTTATGTCTTCTGGACATTGATGATACCAGAGTTTTCTGAGAAAACGTGAAATAGACCCTGGGCATTCTGGCATAACATATAGGTTTGTCTTTTCAGGTGTCTTAAAAGCCTGAAGATGTCCTTGTTTTCATGCTATGGTTCCAAGACATGTCCCAGGCAAGACAAGAGGCATGGCTGCAACAGAGCGCCTGTAGGGCCCAGAGAGACCTGGCCACTGAGAATCTCAGTGATTGAGTCGGACGACCGTGAGAGGGCGCGCGGATACCGCTAACCACTGGGCGCAAAGCTTTCCTTCCTGAGCACCCCAACTTTGGATGAAAACAGACAAAACCAAACTCACTGCCAGGGAGTGGATTTCAACTAATAGCCACCCCAGTTGGGTTTCAGAGGGGTTAAATCTTTAGGGACATAGAGATCCTCATCTTCGGAGGAGGAGCTGGTAGGTTTGAACTGCCAACTTTCTTGTCAGCTGTCAAATGCCTTAAGCACCAGGACACCAGAGCTGGTGATGGTGAGAGGAAGGCTCGGCTCCTGAACTCCCCTTTAACTGACCAATGGGCACCTCAGACTGAGCGTGACA
>NW_006922887.1:86083-87221 GCF_000298275.1 Orycteropus afer afer | reverse complement strand
TACAAAGCATGAGGTCTGCTCCAGGGACAGGTCCCACCTGGTAACATGACCAAAGTACGTGGGACAAAGTGTCCTCATCCTTGCTCTTAGGAGCATTCTGACTGTGTCTCTTCCAACACATTGTTTCATCCTTCTTGCAGTCCATGGTATTTTCAATATTTCGCCAAGAGAGTAATTCAAATGTTTCAGTTCTTCTTCAGTATTCCTTATTCACTGTCCAGCTTTTGTATGCAAAGGAGGCTATTGAAAATACCATGCCTTGAGTTAGATACATCTTACTCCTCAAAGTGACATCTTTGCTTTTTATCACTTTCAAAAGGTCTTTTGCAGCAGATTTGCCAAATGCAATACATTTTTTGACTACTTGATTACTGCTTCCATGGATGTTGACTGTGATCCAAGTAAAATGAAATCCTTGACAATATCAATGTTTTCTCCATTTATTCACATTATTTTAAGTATTTGATTGAAACCAAAATTAGAATTTATTTAATGTCCTGGTTTCAATGAAACAAACTCAATGATAATTTCTTTTAGTTCCTTCTTCCTTATCTCTTTTTCAATAAAAGAATTGCCATGTTTGGCAATATATCATAATCAACATCTTACATAATTTAATTAATTTCACCTTACAGAAACTCCCCCACCCACAATAGGACCCACTGTGACCATCATTGTTTAAACAAAATTCTTAAGCCACTTCCAAATTTGAAAAGATTTCAAAAACCACAATTCAATAATTAGTTTTAGAAAATCCACACATGATGCTGATTTTGTGTTATAAATGCTGATACTGCGTACTACTTGTAAGCATTTAATCAAGAGATATGTCAGGGAGGACTTGTTAATCAAGTGCATTTGTTTGAAGGAAATCCATTTCTTCAGAGTTACCATTTCTTCTTAAAAGTCTGAAGATGCTTTACTGAATTTCTCATATCTTGCTTTCAAAAGTGGAATTATGATGACTACAATCCCCTGAATTCCAGTTGGACATGCACTTTTCCCATAATAATTGATACTCTCATCTAGTGATTCAAATACTTTTAATTATTTAATTTTTCTCTTATTTTCAAATTCAAGAATTATATTCCTATCACCTGCCAATGTTTTACATTCATTAAATATATTTTCAAATTTA
>NW_006922887.1:80243-81738 GCF_000298275.1 Orycteropus afer afer | reverse complement strand
AACTTCACACAACAGAGATGCTTGGCCCAAAGATACTGATATGGGGAGATAGCTGGTAAACAAATGTTGAGGGCCTATTCTCCTTAGTTGGCCAGAACTCTCATACATCAGTCCATGGGTCTGATCTACCCTGGAACCCCTGGCCACACCTAACGATATATCTGTAGGTTTTAGATATAAACCCTCGTAATCACTCTTCTTATCTACCCCATCTATTGTCATAGACTCATGTTGTTCAAATATCTACTGAGAGATCCTATTCTTGATATATCTCCATTCTAATAATTGGATTAAAAAAGTGAGACTAAGACAATGAAAATCAATGGTAAATCTGTTTTGTGAGATAGACTTTGGGTTTTCTTATCTGATTGATGTCAATGTTTGTCTTTACCATTGCTAAATCTAGATACCATTGAATACAATAATATGAGAAAAAGATAATTCCTACTGTACACAAATATAGAGTGAAACCAAAGTCCCAGGGATCACTAAATCACAGACTAAATGAAGCAAAGTAATCCATCATCTAAAGCACATTGTTGCCTAAGGCAGCTCATAACAAAGAATGTGCACTTCACCTGAGTTCCAAGCCAACATCATAGCATTTATTGGATAATCACAAAGGGTTCATGACAGGTGGATAGAGGGAGAAAGAAGATGAACTCAAGACCCCTACATTGTGATCCACCTCAGTGGATTCCAACACTTCTTAGGCCACTGAATTCCCTATGCTTGACATTCCTATGTTCCAATAACAACTGTTGAGCATATTAAGCATTCACAAACCACATACATAGAGTTGAGTCTTGTTATTTGCAGTAGTTATGTTCCATAAAGTCACCATCAATGCTGAAGTGGACAATACTGAACCATTATTCCTAAGGGAAATATGGAGTGAGTTACTCTGAACACCTAGTCACAACATTCTGATCAACTAATCAATATACAACCTTGTTTTATGTGCATTTCTGTTTAAACTCATTTAATATATGTCGTTGATTCATTGAAATTTAATTCACAGGCAACACCTCTGTTACTTATGTTTAAATAAAGCCTATCAACAGATGTATTTTCTTAACAATTGTATAAATTTTTACAATTGTAACAATTGTATAAATTGCCAGTTAAATACTCAATTTATGCATAACATGTGAATGACATGAGTATGTAAATAAATTTTATCATCCAACTTTCAATTTATTTAAGAGACAAAGCATTGCTTTTGTTTTTAAGAATAATGAAATTCAGGAAGTATTCTTTGGTAAGAATTTAATAAATAAAACATAAATTTAATAAAATGGAAAGGGGAATTAGGCTTTGTAAAAAAATAACAATACAATGTGAAAAATTTACTCATTAAATGAAATATTTAAATATTATCAATAAAGAGAAGGAATCAATAAACATGAATAAATATATGAATAAATAATAAATAAATAAGAAAGCAGAGTATCATCTCCTAGGCATTGATGTCCCTACAGCTATTTTTAATGTA
>NW_006922887.1:77476-78943 GCF_000298275.1 Orycteropus afer afer | reverse complement strand
TAGATTGCCCCATCTTCCTTCCGAGGAGGTGGATTTGAACCACCAGCCTTCTGGTTAGCAGTCAAGTGCCTTAGGCATTATGCTACCAGAGCTCCTTTTAGTCCGATAGCTTTTTGTATTAGATTAGCTCTGGTACCTTAGTGCTTAAGGCACTTGACTGCTAACCAGATGGCAGTTCAAACCCACCAGCCACTCCTCAGAAGGAAGGTTGAGCAATCTACTTCCATAGTGATACCACCTTGGAAGCCCAAGGAGGGGTTGCTATGAGTTGGGTACGACTAGACAGCACGTAACAACAACAACAACAACAACAAAAAGATTTACCAGACGATCTGTGGAAAATTAGCTCTTTGGAAACAAGGACTAGCTTTCCTTCACAGCAGAAGCTAAAGATTATTTGTGAATAATCCTCTCAGATTTTTCTCTTCCTTCCAGAAAACATTCATATGGTCCATGTGGTTGAACTTTCCCACAACTACAAGGTTTAGATTAGATTACCCATAGCCTTTCTTTCCACCTTTTCTTACTGAGGTGTAGACTTCTCCTCTGACTCCACCCATACCTAAGCAGGAGTCCTAGCTCTTTCCAGAAGCTTATGATCACAGAGTTTCTAATTCCAAGGTAATTTTATTTTTAGCCATTCTTCAGAACTGCCTCACTCACAAGGCAGTTATCATATAGTGTCATACCCTCTCCTCTAGAATGACAGTGTCCTTAAATGTGGACCTCCATTTCTGAGGGACATTTGCTATATCCAGATGATATCATAACTTCTTTACTGGGGAAGGTTTTATTTCTTTGATGTCAAAATCATTTAATCCTTTAGAATCCTCACCTGTGCCCCAAGATTGTGTGAAGGACCCGACCTCTCAATGGTGACCTTCTCCTCTTCTTACCCACATACCTAGTTATCAAATCTGTCCACTGTGTCCACTGCCTTCAAATACTCTTACCAAAAGTTTGTTTTGTCTGTGTAAGTAGAGGAATTATTTATTTAATTGTAATCATTTTACCTTTGTTGTGGTTGTTATGTGTCATTGAGTCGGACCCGACTCATAGTGACCCCTCTTTGGTTTTCTGAGGCAGTGTCAATACCAAAGTAGATTGCCCCTTCTTCCTTCCAAGGAGTGGCTGGTGGGTTTGAACCGCTAGCTTTCTGGTTAGCAGTCAAGTGCCTTAGCCACTATGCTACCAGAGCATTTTACCTGTAGTCTAAAAATTTTAGAGTAAAGGTAAAATGAGTACAATTAAATTTTATTTTCTGACTAAAGATAAACCACAGCTTTTTTTTTTTATTCTTTTACTTAAACTATTGAACACAAGTTATGCTCACACTTTATAAGCTGGACACAGGGGATTCATTAATGATATCATCTCATCAGACTGTAGTGGTCTTCATTTGTTCATCTGTTCAGCTTGATTGCTTTGAACTTCTTTGTTAGTCCTCTTCTGTCTCATTCTGAGGGT
>NW_006922887.1:73235-74398 GCF_000298275.1 Orycteropus afer afer | reverse complement strand
AACCTTCCTTCCAAGGAGTGGCTGGTGGGTTGAACCGCCAGCCTTCTGGTTAGCAGTCAAGTGCTTTAGCCACTATGCTACCAGGGCTCCTAAGGATTTATATAGTGCATATATATAGTGCATGGTTTAAAATCAAGAACGGAGTGTGTCAGGGTTGTATCCTTTCACTATACTTATTCATTATGTATGTCGAGCAAATAATCTGAGAAGCTGGTCTATATGAAGAAGAGTGTGACACTGGGATAGGAGGAAGACTCTTTAACAACCTGTGATATTCAGAGAACACTACCTTGCTTACTGAACAGGAAGATGACTTGAAACACTTATTGATGAAATTTAAAGACTATAGTGTTGAGTACGGGTTACACCTCAATATAAAGAAAACGAAAAGAAAAAGGGAACCTAGGCCATTTTATCTTACAATAGATGGAGAAAAGATTAAAGTTGCCAAAGATTTCATATTATTTGGTTCCACAGTCAACACCCATGAAAGCAGTAGTCAAGAAATCAGATGTCATACTGCACTGGGTAAATCTGTTGGAAAGACCTCTTTACAGTGTTGAAGAGTAAAGATGTCTCTTTGAAGACTAAGGTGTGCCTTACCCAAGCTATGGTATTTTTAATTGCCTCATATACACGCGAAAGCTGGACAATGAATCAGGAAGACCGCAGAAGAGTTGATGCTTTTGAGTTGTGGTGTTGGCAACTGAAAGTACCATGGATTGCCAGAAAAATAAACAAATCTGTCCTGGAAGAAGTACAGCTGGAATACTTCTTGGATGCTAGAATGGCCAGACTTTGCCTCACCTACTTGGTCACAGTGGTAGTTAAGGTTATGTGTCAACTTGGCTGGGCCTGGTTTTTGAGTGGCTGGGCAGTGGGATGTAGTTATTCCCCATAGTGAGACTGATAATCAACTCCATGGTGGAATTTGACGCAAGCAGCTGAGTAGCTGCTTTAGGGCTGTGGTCTGCTTCCAGTGTGTAAGGAGAGCTTTGGGAATGGTCTTTAGCTTGTGGCGTGCTTGAATCCTCCATGTAGGTGAGTTGTTGTTCAGCAGCCTGCCATGTGGTCTGCCAATCTTGGGACTCTTAATAGACTTGAATCAGTGGTCTGCCATGTGGTTTGGTAATATCTGGACTGTGCCTTTCTCCTTGTTGACA
>NW_006922887.1:70512-71916 GCF_000298275.1 Orycteropus afer afer | reverse complement strand
TAAATGAAGTCAATTAATTTTCACAATGACCTTAGCTGCCTTTAGGAATTGGGATCTTGCAAAATGCACATTCCTAATATCTGTTGTGCTGGAAGGTTCTGCCCCACTTGTTACTAAGTGTACTCAAATACCACCCAGTGTCACTTTTGTTCATGTTGTTTCATTTTATTTTGTTTTTAAGCGGAGGCTGCATCATGCTACCAATTTAAGGGATTCCTTGGATTGCATTGACCTCACGAGTAAGTTTGCCTGGGTTGCGATGACTTGCTGGGTTCTATGAGAGAAACACAAGTTGGCAGCTGATAGCACCAGAGTAAGTGGGTCTTTCTTTCTCTTTCCTTTAATGTGTATCTATTGTTACATCATTGTAACAGGGATATTCCCTCACTTCCAAAACACTTCGTCAGGAGAGGGGTAAAGAAAAAAGCCTCTTCTATCAGAGTTTTATAAAAACCCAGAAATTTCACTTTAAATTTAAGCCTTTCTACGTAGAAGGGAAAATTGACCATCAGAAACCACAAAAGAGCAGGAAGCTGTTGTCTGAATGCAGAGTGGAGGTTGATGAAACATGACAGAGGAGATCAGCAAACAATTCACTCTCTCTCCCTGTCTCTCTCTCTCCCTGTCTCTCCATCCCTCCATCCCTTCTCCCTTCCACTCTCTCTTTATATGCATCCTTTCAACTTTAGTAGTTCATCTCTCTTCCAGATAGTGATACAAATCACCATTTCCTGAGTGATTATAAAAATCAGACTTATCTACAGTATGAAGGGTGACTGTTTTCCAGTGTTCACCAGGACACTTTCTAGATCCATTTTTTGGTTTGTCATGTTTTGCAGTCAGTTACTTAGAGAAGGAAAGGAGAGCTCATTAATCTGCTGTACATCTATGTGAAAATGTAAGAACTTATTTACTATACGTTAAATTATCTCTCTGTAGAAGACACTCTGCTAAATGTTTTAACATGTTATAGTTTGGTTAACATTCACAACTTTGGACTCTTTACACCTGATTTGACATTTGAAAAAATTTAGGCTAGCGAAGTGAAATGAATTGCCCAAGTTTGAATCTTATACTTCATGTTATGGATAATTGCTTAAGTTTCATATTTTGGAATTCTTTTAAGTTTTGAAATATGCTTTGATCCCAAAATTATACAAACACTCTTTCTTGTCTTCTTTTCATTGGTAGGTATTAGTTCTGTTTGTTTGTTTATTTATTTATTGGTGGTTTTCACCTAATACCGGGGAAGAGAAATTCTCTGACCTGGTTTCACTCTTCCATCTTATGACAGAAGTGTCTCTGACTACTATATCCCTTGCAACCTGGTTATTATGCATCTCCAAGAGCTTATGATTTTTGAGAAACTGATGTCCTACAGTGGGGATAAAATACAAATTTAAT
>NW_006922887.1:68156-69682 GCF_000298275.1 Orycteropus afer afer | reverse complement strand
GTAAATGTTTAACTCATATGCCTGTATTTTGTTTGGCTGGAAACCAGAGTTGTGGGTTCAATTCCAGACATGAAGGGCAGCTAGGGGCCATAGTCTTAGTGGTTCCATCAGGCTCTATCGGACCAGCAAACCTGGTCCCCACCTTTTTTTTTTTCTCCAAATGATTTTGAGTTTTGTTCCACATTGTTCTCCCTCTCTATAAAGGATCTCCTAGATAGATCCCCTTCTAAGTGGATGACAGATGTAGCCAGGCCCCATCTAGTTCTTCTGGTCTCATAGTTGTATAGGCTGCAGATTGGATGGTGTACCAGTCACTAGGACTAATTGTTTCCATGAATTTTGGTTTTCTTCATTCTTCTTTGCTCTGGACGAGGAGAGACCCATAGTTGCATCTCTAGATGGCAGCTTGCCAGCTTTTAAGATCCCAGTCGCTACTCGCCAAAGTAGGAGGTTGAACAATGTTTTGTATAGTATGTTATGCCAATTGAGCTTGATGTCTCCTGCGACTATGGTCCCAAGCCTGCAGGTTCAACTACTCGGTCCCTCTGGGTAGCTGGCTGTGACCAAGCAGTGACCACAACCTTGCCCCTTTTCAGCTCTATGATATACCTGGGAATTCTGATCATTCACATAAGCTTATGGGACCATTGTCTGCCAACCCTATATATGTTCTTGGATACACTCCCCATTTCATAGACATGCCTAATCGTTTAGCCTGTCCACCCATCTATCCACTCATATACCCGTGTTTGCCTTCACTGAAAACGCAGTACTGTATGTGCAAAAGGGTTCATATTTGTTGTCTGTATCTCCCATGTACCTCTCTATGTCTTTCTCATCCTCAATGGTGCCATATTGGTCACTCACATTTGGTACATTGCCCTTCTCTTCACACAAATCAATACTTATCTCTATCTATCTCTGTGTGAAGAGGTCGGAGATCTGCTGGAGCATCTCCTGGAGGACAGAGATGGTAGAGGAATTCTTTAATTGTAATCATTTTACCATTGTTGTTGTTATGTGCTGTGGAGTCTGCCATGACTCATACCAACCCCTCCTTGGGTTTCCGAGGCAGTATCACTATGGAAGTAGATTGCCCAACCTTCCTTCCGAGGAGTGGCTGGTGGTTTGAAAACGCCAGCCTTCTGGTTAGCAGTCAAGTGCCTTAGGCACTATGCTACCAGAGTCTAATACATTTGATTTTGCCATGTACAATATTTATTTTTTGATTATTTTACTTGAACTGTTGAAAAGAAGTTATGCTCTCATATTATGAGCTGAACACAAGGGACTCAATAATGAAATTGTCTCATTGTAGAAGCTTATGTACCAGACTGTAGTGGCCTTTAGTTGTTCTTTGGTCAGCGGGATTGCTTTGTGTCCACCTCTGTTGGTCTCTGAAACTTCAGGGCCATGAGGCCCAGGTTGTTATGTGAAGGAGAAATACCCCTCTTTTCCTGACTAATTTGTCATTTTTTATTGTAAATGTTTGTAACATCTTAAATAGACATAGTGGTTACTGGGTC
>NW_006922887.1:65785-66904 GCF_000298275.1 Orycteropus afer afer | reverse complement strand
AGGAAGTGAAATATAGAGAAGGAATTGGGATTTATGAATGAAGGAGAGACTAGGGTATTGAATCAGTAGCACAGGGAGCTTGTGATGACAAAGAATTTTGAGTTTTCACAAATGTCCAAGGGTTTCTTTCTTTTGTTTTGTAAGACAGCAGAGGATGTAGTCATATGAATGAATTTAACTGACTCACTTCAAGTTGTTGTTGCTGTTATGTGCCATCCAGTCGGACCAGACTCATAGTGACCCCTCCTTGGGTTTCTGAGACAGTATCAGTGGATTGCCCATCTTCCTTCTGAGGAGTGGCTGGTGTGTTTGAACCTCCCGCCTTCTGGTTAGCAGTCAAATGCCTCAGGCACTATGCCACCAGAGCTTTAAGTACTCAGGAAAAATAGGCAAAATGCCATTTAAATAGATATAAAGCAATACATTTTTGGATGTTAAAAAATTGTCTGAAAGTTAATGAGTGACTGAAACATCAGGGTGAGTTTCTCACAATGTAGCAATTTCTCTTTAAATATCTTGTTGTTGTTGTTGTTGTTTTGTGCCGTCCAGTCGGCCCCGACTCATAGCGACCCCTCCTTGGATTTCCGAGGCAGTATCACTACGGAAGTAAGATTGCCCAACCTTCCTTCCGAGGAGTCGCTGGTGGGTTTGAACCGCCAGCCGTCTGGTTAGCAGGCAAGTGTCTTAGCCACTATGCTACCAGAGCTCCTAAATATCTTAACTCTCTTTAAAAAGAGTTAATGAATCATTTCATTAATGAATTATATGACCTTTATTAACTCATCAACTACAGACTCCTGTAAATAATTATTTTTGACCCTGGAATATTCTAACAACTTCCACTCCAACAATGGCTCAGGCATGCGGCCGTGGTTTATCTCCTTACGTCCTCATTGATTCCATGGGAGACCCTCTTCAGGGCCCACCTGCTGCTCTCATCACCAAGGACTACAACTTGTTTCTTACCTTCAGCTCAGACTTGACTTCCTGTTGTCCACTGATAAAGCCTCAAGAATCTTCTCCCCTCCTTATCTGTCCAGCAACTTGTTGAGTTGTGAGTGCTGATAAGGCCCTTGGTGTGACTCAGATGGAAGAGTATCAAGCACTTCCTGTACGGAA
>NW_006922887.1:64322-64953 GCF_000298275.1 Orycteropus afer afer | reverse complement strand
TCCACTAGACAATTATGAGAGAATGATAATGGAAAAAAATCTTAGTGTTATAATAAACATTATTTGATCTCATAGATCTGCAGAAGTTTTTTTTTAATGGTTCCCTGACCACACTTTGAGAAACATAGCTATTAGATAATGGAAAGCCTTTTTACATTTAGATGAATATTGAACATAGAGATATAACCAGTGAGATTCTGTATATTATAGAAAACAACAGAATTAAAAGCTGGTAAAAGGTAATAATTTTTAAAGAAAGTAAAAGCATTATTGTTGACCTTCTTTCTACCTAGCCCAGGCCTCATTAATTTTATGCAACAATAAGAAGCTAGGGATATTTTTGGTATTATCAAATAATGCCTCAAAATAGATGCTTTCCCCGCATATTGTCTATATGAGGAATGTACATTCTCCATGTTTCTTAGAAGAAGCTCTGGTGGCACAGTGCCTGAGGCATTCGACAGCTAACCAAAAAGTTAGCAGTTCAAAGCCACCAGCCACTCCGCAGAAGGAGGATGGGGCAATCTACTTCTATAAACATTTACTGCCTCAGAAAGTCAGTGGGGATCACTTTGAGGTGGAATTACCTGGACGACAGTGAGTTTTGGTTTGGTTATGTTTCCTAGGGAAA
>NW_006922887.1:60553-61820 GCF_000298275.1 Orycteropus afer afer | reverse complement strand
TTCACCAGGACAATTTCTACAATTCCATTTTTCAGTTTGTCATGTTTCTGTAGTCAGTTGCTTAGAGGGGTGGGTTGTTGTTGTTGTTATGTGCCGTCAAGTCGGACCCAACTCAGAGCGACCCCTCCTTGGGTTTCCGAGGCAGTATCAATATGGAAGTAGATTCTTCACTAATCTGATGTATATTGTGGTAGTTATGTTTTGTGTGTCAACTTGGCTGGGCCTGGTTGAGTGGCTGGGTTGCTGGTGGTAGTTATTCCCCATGAAGAGACTGGCAATCAACTCCATGGTGGGATCTACCACAAGCAGCTGAGGAGCTGCCTTTGGGATGTGGTCTGCTTCTTGTACATAAGCAGTAGCTTTGGGAATGGTCTATAGTATATGGTATGCTTAGACCCTGAGTGTAACCTCCCATGCTCTGCTGCCCTAGGGACTTTCAATGGACTTGATTTAACGGCCTGCCTTGTGGTTTGGTAACATTGACACTGTCATTTTGTTTGTCAACCTTGGGCTTGTTAGCCTTAGCAGCCACTAGCTGCCAGAGTGAAGAGATGCCTCTAGCTTCAGTGGGCTGGGAGCAAGAGGCAGAGCTGAAGCCTAAGGTCGAGGGGCTTTCACACAGCCCCTAGAGCCTGGCACTTTGAACTTGGACTTAAAGCCTCCACATTGTGAGAGAATAAACTCGTGTTTGTGAAGGCCATCCCATTTGTGGTATATTCTTGTCAGAGCAGCAGTAGGTAACCAGAACATATATCTATGGGAAAAAATAAGAAAATATTTACTACACATTAAGCCGGGAGCTCTGGTAGTGTAGTGCCTAAGGCACTTGACTGCTAACCAGAAAGCTGGCAGTTCAAACCCATCAGCCACTCCTTGGAAGGAAGGTTGGGCAATCTACTTCCGTAGTGATACTGCCTCAGAAACCCAAAGAGGGGTTGCTATGAGTCGGGTCGGACTTGACAGCCTGTAACAACAACCACACGTTTAGCCATCTTTCTGTGGAACACACTCTTCTAAACACTTTAAAATGTTTTCATTTGGGTAATATAACAACTTAAGGACTTTTTCCACCTTATTTTACATTAGAGAAAACTCAGGATCAGAGAAGTTAAGTGATTTGCTCAAGTTTAAATTTTATATTACATGCTATGAATAAATGCTTAACTTTCATATTTTGGCATTTTGTTGAGTTTTAAAACACAGTTTGGTCCCAAAATTATACAAACACTTTTTCTTGTCTTCTTTTCATTGGTAGGTATTAGTTTAC
>NW_006922887.1:39132-41389 GCF_000298275.1 Orycteropus afer afer | reverse complement strand
TGAGATGGTAATGGCTGTACAATGCAGCTGTCAAATTCCCTCCCTCACATTTCTCAACTTTGAGAATTCCAAGTCATCTCTTAATAATAGTTGTAGCCAATGTCTTTTTCTCTAAGTCTTCATTCCTAGGATATGCTAAATGTCCCCTAAATGCAGCAGAGATAGAATAGTGTATTCTTCTCATACAAAGAACAAATATTTTGGGGAAGAATAAATATCACTAAATTTAAGAAACAGGATGTTTAATGTGAGAAATCAATGAATTTTCTCTAATTTTATAGAAAAATGACTTTGAAAGAAATGCTGAGAGTAAGGGAAGGACTCTTCCAGCTTTCTGTCTCCTGAGGAATGCACCCCAGATACAGAAACTGGGGCAAGTGTGAGGATGACCTTGTATCCTTGATCCTGATTTTCAGGGCTTGTCTGGGCACATAGTCTCCCTGTGTAGATTAGAAGGGAAATCTTTGTGTCCCTTTCTCCCTTTTAGTTTATGAAAGCACTGAAAGAAATGCCTCAATTGTTTCTCAGCTTACACTTTGGTAATTCCTGTGACCAGACTTGGTGTTCCTTGTACCCAGCTGCTTCTGTTAATTGCCTTTCCTGAGCAGGAGGACTCTTCTCCCTGGGTTAGATGGTCTCCATTTCTGAATGCTCTATTTTTTCCTCTCCCGCTAAGGGTCTCCTAAATTCTCATCTCTCTGTTTTTGTTTATGGATTTGTGGCTCATTTGCTATCATCTCCAGTCTAAGGACCTCACAACTCAATGAGCAGATTAGAGGGGGATCCTCTCATTGCCTTGTGGCCTGCTTCAGTCATGGGTGTGGGTGCCAGGAAAGAGCTATCCAGGTCAGAGACTGAGTATTTTGTAATTCCATCTTCTCTCTTCTCTTCTTGAGCTTTTTCTTCTAGAAACATTCCAGGCATGGTTATGGAGAAAGCCCTTGAAACATGGGTTGGTGAAGAGTAAAGGCAGAGTGGGAGGAGATCAGGATTAGGTCTCAATTATGTTGAAATGCTTTTATTCAAGGACTTCAAAGAGAGGACCCCAGTGCCAGTGCACCAAAAACAGTTTAAAATGAGTCCTACAATATTTCAGGGGGCTTAATGAAGAACAGGAAGTTCCAGAGTCCTATCCAGATAATATTCCTGACACAATGAGGGAGCCACATTTGTACTTTTTAAGTGGATATGGGACTTCCCAGAATGGACCAATGTAGAATGAGCAGCAGTCCCCACAGTTTCAATTTTTCCCTATCTCCTTGCCCAAGTGTTTTCAGAATACCTTCAGTCTAAGTTCCCCCCTGAGCTTCTTGATGATATGCCTATGTGTGACCAACCAAGCCACATTTTGTCTCTTTCCCAGAACCACTCCATGTAAAGCTACCCTCGAAAGGGAGCCGGGGGAGATGCCTATAAGAGACAACAGGTTAAAAATATACCTTGAGGAAGGAGGACAATTGAGATAGAGCAGCCAGGCAGGTCTGAGGAAAGGTCACATTTCCTTATACCTCTGACTTCATGATACTCCTTTTACACCTTAAAAAGACTTCCTTTAACATTCTATTCCCTGTGGTTCTCCCTTTTCTGTCAACCCCAGGGTGCACTGGGCCCCTGGCCTTTGATAGGACAATCTATAAAGAGGGATTCCTGAAACAATGGAGGAGATTAATCACCTTTTCTGAAGAGAAAATAGGTCTAATGCCACATTAGCACATTTCAAGTGAGCCCTCCAAACTTGGAGTACAGCACATTGGGTTATATCAGGTGAAGGTAGGGACAGAGATGATGTTAGGAGGCTAATAGAATGTTCCTTTGGGAATAAACTCAAGATTAGTCTCTAAACGCCCCGAAATTAGGATTCAAGTTCAAAGGTCCAATGACAGGAATAATAAAGTTCACATGTGGATAGAGCTGTGTCATTGTGAAATACTTTCATATACATGACCTCACATGATCACCACAATAACCTCATGAGGTTTGCAGCGCCATGTGCATGAAACTTAGGGAGTAAACATTTGTCTAGAGTCAGTGCACAACATGTTTACCTGCAAAATAACCAATAACTCTTCAAATCTGGGAGTGTTGTGGTGAAAGCACTGGGATGCTAACCAGTTGGTCAGTGTTTCAAGCCTACCAGCTTCTCCACAAGACAACTATGGGGCATTCTGCTTCCTTAGAGATTTAAAGCCTAGGAAACAAAACGGGGCAATTCTACTCTGTCCTAAAGGATGCCTATGAATCAGAGTCAACTCCATGA
>NW_006922887.1:36611-38337 GCF_000298275.1 Orycteropus afer afer | reverse complement strand
GTTCTCTGTGTTTTAGACAGTGGATCTCTACTAAAAAAGGGCCCAGACTCTCATATCTTCAGGTACATCTATGCTCCATTCTATAGCATTCTGCTTCCTGAAGTCAGATAGGGTAGTGTCTGATCCAAGTCTTTGGAAACTCAGCATTGCTTTCCACATCCAACCTGAGAGAACTCAGAACCCTGGATCAAAGACACGAATATGGGAAGCCAGCTGGTAAACAGGTGTTGAGGACCTGTTCTGCATAGGTGGTCTGAACCATCTCAAGCCTGTCCATGGGTCTGAATCAAAGTTTGTAGGTTTTACCCTGGAATCCCCAGCACACTTAAGAATGTTTCTGTAGGTTTTTGATATGAACTTTTGTCCTCACTCTTCTTGCTCTACCTACCTATTGTCGTAGACTGATGTTGTACAAATCTCTACTGAGTGTCACCATTCTTGGTATGTCTCTGTTCTTACAATTGGTTTAATAAAGTGGGAATAAGAGAAAGAAAAGCAAGGTTAAATCTTTTTTGTGAGCTGCCTTTGAGTTTTTTATCTGATTGATGTCTGTGGTTTTCTTAACCATTGATAGATCTAGACACCACTGAATGCAGTAACATGAAAGACAACTGCAACTGCATACAAATAGAAGAGTGTGAAACCATTGCCCAAGGGCTCACTGAAACGCAGGATCAATGAAGCAAAGTTATCCATCATCTAAAGCACATTGCTGCCTCAGGCGACTCATAACAGAAAATGTGTCCTTCAACTGACTTTCAAGCCAACATCATAGCATTTACAGAATAATCACAAAGGAATCTTGATTGGCAGGGGGAGGAGGAAAGAATAAGATGGACTTAAGGCCCTGTGATCCTGTCTAGTGGATCCCAACACTCCTCATGGCCACTGGATCCCCTTCGAGGAAAATAACAAACTTAGGGCAAAATAGACTTACATAAACCACACCCATACAGTTGATTATTGCATTTGCAGTAGATATGTTCAATAAAGTCACCATAAATTGTGAATTAAAGGATACAGAACCATTATTCCTAAGGGAAAGACAGAGTTAAACTTCCATGAACATCTGGTCACAACATTTTCATCAACTGATCAATATACAACTTTGTTTTATGTGCATTTCTGTTTAAAAGCCCATAATATATGTTGTTGATTAATTAACATTAAAATAACAGCCAATGCTTCTATAATTTGTGTCTGAACAAGGCTGATCAAAACATGCATTTTCTAATCAATTGCATAATCTGTCAATTAGTCAATTTGTACATATAATGTGAGTGAAACAAATGAAAGAGTAAATGAATAGTTTTCTAGTCCTCATTTGGTCACAAAATAAAGCACTGCTTTGGTTTCTTAAAATAATCAAATTCATGAAGGATTCTTGATAAAAATTTAATAAACAAAAAAAATTAATTAAATCTAAGTGGGAACAAGATCTATAACCAAACTCACTACCATCAAGTCAATTCTGACTCACAGGGGCCCTCGTTGGGTTTTTCAAGGCTGTAAATCTTCAGAGAAGGAGCTCTCCTCATCTTTCCTCCGAGGAGCAGCTAGAGAGTTTGAATCCCAACCTTTTGTCTAGCAGCCCAGTGCCTTATCCACTATCCCACCAGAACTCCTGTGGATAGGGGGAAAGTCTTTGCAAAAAAAATCTTAATACAATGGGAATGTGAAAAGTAAATTTATTTCTTAAGTGAAATAATTAAATGCCATAAATATT
>NW_006922887.1:35129-36511 GCF_000298275.1 Orycteropus afer afer | reverse complement strand
TGTCCAGCAACTTGTTGAGTTGTGAGTGCTGAAAAGGCCTTTGGTGTGACTAAGATGGGAGAGTATCAAGCACTTCCTGTAAGGAAGCATTGAATCTCCTTACAGGCTTATTTACAGAACACAGTCTGGCTTTAATTCTGAAATCAGCCACATGTTTGGGATGATTATCTTTATTTTTCTGACTTCATTCTAGTAAAAAAGGAAAAAAAATAAAATCACAAGATTAAAGTAAGCTTACCATTAAAATTAGCAAGACTTGTGTCCTATACTCTGCCAAAATTATCAGAAGGGACCAATCCCTGTGGAAAGACATCATCATTGGTAGAGTAGAGGGACAGTGAAAAAGGAGACCCTCAATGCAATGGGGTGACACAACAGGTGGAGCAATAGGCTCAAGCCCAGTAGAGATGTGAGGATGGCTCGAGACTGGGTGGAGTCTCATTCTGTTGTCCAGGGGGTCCGCGTGTGTTAGAAACACTTGATAGCACAAAACAAAACAAATAGCATTAGTTAAAATGTTAAAAGTATTAATACTTTTAACAGAAGTAAAATTGATTGAATAAGTTTAGATCTATAAAGCTCAAATGACCAGAGACTATGTCTCTGAGAAAGGTTCCTAGAAAGAGGAGAGAGCCAGATGAGGATCTTGGAATTTTAAAGATGCAGGAAACCTATCTCTCTGTCTCTCTCTGTCTGTCTGTCTCTCTCTGTCTGTCTGTCTCTCTGTCTGTCTGTCTCTCTCTCTCTCACACACACACACACACACACATACACAAAGCTAGAGATGTACCTATAACGCAAACAATACTTCTCAAATATTCAAAACACAGAAACAGGAGCAAATGTCAAGATTGTGAGGAAAGAGACAGAGTCTGTGCTTAAGCTTTTTTTAAACATTTTGACTCAGTAACCCTTTACACTCTGAAGAATTATTGAGGACTGTACAGAGCTTCTGGATAATGTTGTTGTTGTTATGTTCGGTCGAGTCGGACTCGACTCATATAAACCCCTCCTTGGGTTCAATTTAAACTTAGAAGCTTTTTGTAAGACTATACAAACACATATTCTATTAGCTGCTAAAGCACTAGAAATTGTGATTCTCTATCACATATCAGCCCCAGGGTTACAGGTGAGGAGGGACAACTCAGGGACGCCCAAACTAGCAAGCTGGAAGAGCAGGAGAAAGGGGATTAAAAGCCAGGAAACCAGAGAGAAGAGCAGTCAGCAGAAGGGATTAGGTAAGGAGAGGCAACTCAGGCCCGCCCAATGGAGCAGGCCGGAAGAGCAGGAGAAAGGGGATAAAAAGCCAGGAATCCGGACAGAGGAGCAGTCAGCCCCAGGGACAACTCAGGGATGCACAAAACAGCAGGGCAGAAGAACAG
>NW_006922887.1:27340-28509 GCF_000298275.1 Orycteropus afer afer | reverse complement strand
CATAACATCAGAATTCTAAGCACCTGAGAGAGAGCGAACTTCCCAGAACATTGTTTTGTGCCACCCTCAACAGAAATACCCCAGGTGGATAACTTTAACAACAAGGAGCTCCTCAGTTGCTCATGGCAAATCCCACCATGCAGTTTACAAAGACTTATGGCTAGAAAAGCCATATTGGGTAATTTAACATCACAACTGGGTTGCTTTCTGGGTTATGTCATCGTATGTGTTCACAGTTGTCCCTGTAACCCTTGGCAACCAGGGCTGATCTTCATTTAGGTCACTTCTCAGGTCCCAACAGCCCTTGGTAATATTCAGGCTGTTGGTCCTGTCAGAGTAGCTGACAGTCCACTGTTCCGTCTCTGTAATCACTGTTTTTGTTCAGGTTTTCCACTAATTCTTGCCTAATCCACTTATGTATATTTCCCTTCAAGGCCCAGGGCTCCAGCATTATTTTCTGTATCTCTGTCAATTGGTTTCTCTTTTCTTTGTTGAAGAGGGTCTGTGTAGCTTGTTTGCCTATTCCTCCATCTTACAGGAAGATCAGCCTGTAGTTTTAATCTGCATCAGGAAATACTCCAAGTCATCCTCACTTTCATCATGCAAAGTTCTGTTATCTGTGTATCTCAGGTTGTTAATCCTGATGCCACGTTCCTCTTCATGCGGTCCAGCTTCTCAGATTATTTGCTCAGCTTACAGATTGAATAAGTATTCTGAAAGGACACAACCCTGACACACTCCTTTCTTGATTTTAAAACATGTAACATCACCTTGTTCTATTCAAATGACAGCCTCTTGGTCTATGCACAGGTTCCTCTTGAGCACAATTAAGTGTTCTGGAATTCTCATTCTTGTCAATGTTATCCACAATTTGTTATGATCCCCACAATCGAATGCCTTTGCATTGTCAATAAAACACAAGGAAACATATTCTTTGCTTTGAGCCAGGATGCATCTGTCATAAGCTATGACATCCCTCACTCCATATCCCCTTCTGAATCCAACTTGCACTTGTTCTCTGTCAACATACTCCTGCAACCACTTTTGAATTATCTTCAGTAAGGTTTTCCTTAGGAGCTCTGGTAGCATAGTGGCTAAGGCACTTGACTGCTAACCAGAAGGCTGGCGGTTCAAACCCACCAGCCACTCCTCGGAAGGAAGGTTGGGCA
>NW_006922887.1:19271-27240 GCF_000298275.1 Orycteropus afer afer | reverse complement strand
GTCGGGGCTGACTCGACGGCAAACAACAACAACAACAACAACAAAGGTTTTCCTTGTGTGTGACATCAATGATATTGTTCAATAATTTCCACTTCTGTGGGATCACCTTTCTTTGGAATGGGTACAAATATGGATCTCTTTCAGTCAGTTAGCCAGGTAGTTGTCTTCCAAATTTCTTGGCATAGCCAAGTGAGAGCATGCAGCACAAAATCCGTTTGTTGAAACATCTCAGTGGGCATTCCGTTAGTTTCCAGAGCCTTGTTTATCACCAATTCCTTCAGTGCAGATTTGACTTCTTCCTTCAATACCATTGGTTCTTGATCATATGCCATCTCCTGAAATGGATGATCATCTACCGATTCTTTTTGGCATAGTGACTGTTTATTCCATACATCTTCTTTTGATGTTTCCTGAATCATTCAACATATTGCCCATGGAATCTTTCAATATTTTAGTTCGAGGCTTAGATTTTTTTCTTCAGCTCTTTCAGCTTTAGAAATGCTGAGCATGTGCTTTCCTTTTGATTTCCAGACTCCAGATCTTTGCACATTTCATTACAATAATTGACTTTGTCTTCTTGAACTTCTCTTTGAAATCTTCTGTTCAGCTCTTTTATCCAGTTGATTCTTCCATTTGTTTTAGCTACTCTCCACTCAAGGGCAAATTTCAGAGTCTTTTGACATCCATTTTTATCTTTTCTTCCTTTCCTGTCTTTTTAATGACCTCTTGCTTTTTTCATGGATGATGTGATTGATGTCATCCCACAATTCCTCTGGTTTTTGGTATTTGTGTTCAATGCATCAAATTCATTCTCTAGATGGCCTCTAAATTCAGGAGGAGTATAATCAAGATCATATTTTGTTTCTTGTGGACTTTTTTAAATTGCTTTCAGCTTTACCTTGAACTTGCATATCAGAAGTTTTGATGATCTGTTCCACAGTCAGCTTCTGGCCTTATTTTGGCTGAAGGTGCTGAGCTTCTCCATCGCCTCTTGCCACAGTTGTAATCAGTCTGATTCTTGTGTACTCCATCTAGTTAAGTCTACATGTATAGCCACTGATTGTGTTGTTGAAAAGAAGTATTTGCAATGAATGAGTCGTGGGTCTTGTAAAATTTTATCTTGCAATCTCCAGCATCATTTATATCATCAAGGCCATAGTTTCCAACTATCTGTGCTTCTTTTTTCCCCAACTTTTACATTCCAATCACCAGTGATAATCAACTCATCTTGTGTGCATGTTCAGTCAATTTCAAACTGAAGTTTACCAACAGAAGTTGGTAAAAATCTTCAATTTCCTCATCTTAGGCTTTGGTAGTTGGTTCATAAATTTGAATAACAGTAGTATTATCTGGTCTTCCTCATAAGCATATGGATATTGTCCTATCACTGACAGTATTGTACTTCAGGATAGATCTTGATTCCTTCTTTGTGATGATGAATCCTACACCATTCGTTTTCAATTTGTCTTTCTTGGCATAGTAGATTATATGGTCATCTGATTCAAAATGGCTCAGACACTAGACTGCCTATTTATGTGCCCCACACGAAAATATGACCCAGACAGTCATAGGGACACATGGAGTACTTTCCTGCAGTCCCAGGATTGCACACTCACAGTCCATGTGTCGCAAAGGCCTTCACACTCAAGCCAACATCACACTGTCTAGAGCCCTGGACAGCTATGTGGGAAGCTGATTTTGGGCCCTAGATCCATCAATACAAGAAAAGGGCAGCTTACTTAGCATGGAATCCAAAGAGAACTGAGCTCATGGTGACCCTTTCAAAAGGATCCAGAGAAGTTTCCTTTTATAGGGCAAGAAATTAGATTTTTCTAAAGGCTCCATCATCCACCCACCAGCTTCATGATGATCTGTCACAGGCTGCAGTGGAATAGCCTGTTAGCTATCTTAGTGGAGGACGTTTTTGTCATTTACATAGATTTGATGCTCTTGTTTGGTATTTTGGACTCTAATCTCAAGCAATTGTTCTAAACATTACATGTTGTCTACTTACAGTGTGTACCAACTAGAAAGAAAAGAAGGAAAATTGATCCATCAATGTTCTAAATTAAATCAATTAATTTTCACAATGGCCTTGGTTGCCATTAGGAATTGTGATCCTGCAAAATGCCCATTTCTATATCTGTCATGCTGGAAGAGTTCTTCCCCACTTGTTGCTCAGTGTATTCAAATACCGCCTAGTGTCCCTTTTGTACAGGTTGTTTCATTCTATTTTGTTTTTAAAAGAAGACTGCATCATGCTACCAGCTTAAGGGATTCCTTGGGTTGCATTGACCTCATCAGTAATTTTTCCTGGGCTGTGATGACTTACTGAGTTCTATGAGAGAAATACAAGTTGGCATCTGACAGTCCCAGAGGAAACGGATCCTGCTTTCTCTTTCCTTTTACCTGTACTTATTGTTACATAATTGTAATAGGGATATTCCCTCCTTTCCAAAATACTTCATTAGGAGAGAAGAAGAAGAAGCAGCAAAAAAAAAAAAAAAAAAAAAAAAATTAAATAAAAAGCCTCTTACATCAAAGTTTTATAACAACCTAGAAATTTCACTTTAAATTTGTGGTTTTCTGTATAGAAGAAAAAATTGATCATCAGAAACCACAAAAGAGCAGGAAGTTTCTGTCTGAATGCAGAGTGCAGGTTGATAAAACATGAAACCGGAGATCAGCAAATAATTCATTCTCTCTGTCTCTGTCTCTCTCCGTGTCTCTTTTTCTTCCCCTACCCCACCCTTTTATATACCCTTTCAACTTTGTTGTTGTTGTTGTTGTTGTTATGTGCTGTCGAGTCGGACCCAACTCATACCAACCCTTCCTTGGGTTTATGAGGCAGTATCACTACGGAAGTAGATTACCCCATCTTCCTTCTGAGGAGTGGCTGGTGGGTTTGAACTGCCAGCCTTCTGGTTAGCAGTCAAATGCTTTAGGCACTACACTACCAGATCTCCCCTTTCAACTTTAGTCATCCAAATATCTTTCAGATATTTGTACAAGTCACTGTTTCCTGAGTGATTATAAAAATCAGAGTTACATACAATATGAAGAGTGACTATTGTTCAATATTCACCAGGACATTTTCTAGAATTCCATTTTTTAGTTCATCATATTTCTGCAGCCAGTTACTTAGAGGGGTAGAAGAGTTCACTAATCTCATATATATCTATGTGAAAAAATAGGAAAATGTTTACTACACGTTAAGCCATCTCTTTGTGCAATACACTCTGCTAAATAAAATGTTTTAGTTTGATTGACACAACAACTTTAGGACTGTTTCTATCTTATTTTATATTAGAAAAACTCAGAATCAAAGAAGTTAAGTGATTTGCACAAGTCTAAATCTTATATTACATGCTATGGATAAATGCTTAAGTGCCATATTTTGACATCTTATTAAGTTTCAAAATACACTTTGATGTCAAAATCATACAAACACTCTTTTTTGTCTTCGTTTATTGGTAAGTATTAGTTTACTTTTTTATGCTCCTTTTCATCTAATATGGAGGAAGAGAAATTGTCTGACCCAGTTTCACTCTTCCATCTCCTGACAAAAGTGTCTCCATCGACTCTAATCTTTGCAAGCTGGTTATTATGCATGTCCAAGCACTTATGATTTTCAAGAAACAGGCTACAATGGAGATGCAATACAAATTTAACCAAGGATGATGCAAGCAGTCATATTACAGAATAGAAGATAGAATAACTCTCTCTATTAGAAAAGGAAGTGTGCTTTTAATAGCAATAGTAAAAACAGTATCCCAGAGGGGGAGTCCAGGCAGCCAGATTAATAAAGCATATAATCCTTTAAATTGAATGACTTATAGTACTTAGATTTAGGATGAACAATGCGTCTGATGTTAACAAGGGGAAAGACATTTTCAATCAATGAATTGTATGCTTCTCCCATTTCTTTTCTATAACCTCCCACTCCAACAGTAAGAATACTATCTCACATCATGTGCCATCAATTTATCAAATTGTTCAATTCCAGTATACCTTTGTAGTGTTTTAGAATTGTTAACCATACTCCTATGGGACAAGGAATTATCAACTAGAATCTAGTTCTTATGTACAATATCTTTTAAATTATTTTTATATTTTATTTATCTATTCCATTCATTTCCAAAGTTGCTTTGGTCAACGCCTATTCCCACAATCTGCAGTGGGTTTGTTTCATACATTTGTAATATACATCAGTTGGATTCTCTCGTCACATTCAGCATTCCATCCCAGGACACACCAACCGAAAGAATTTTTATGCATATGCTAAAATTACACTCTGTAATATAACATTGCCTGGGTTTTGACAAATGCGCAGTTTAGTTATCTTATCACCTATGAAAAGACCTATGAAATAGTTGCAGAGGGCATCAAGCTCAGTTGACATAATTTACTACACAACAACCCTGTTCTGCATGCTACTTTGGGGAGCAGCAACTGAGTCTTAAAGGGTTGTGAACTGCTACCCAAGATGCACCTATTGGTCTCTCCTCATCAGAGCAAAAAAAAAACAAAGATACATGGAAACAATTAGTTCAAAGGACCATGGAAACCTCAGACTACATGACCTTGAAACCAGAAGAATTGAATGGTGCCCAGCTACTACCACCAACCACTCTAAAAGGCATAAATCGGAGATCTAGGATAGAGTGGAAGAAAAGTGTGGAACAAAACTCAAAATCACAAAAATGACCAGTCTTACTGTGTTGATGGAGACTGGTGAAACCCCCAATATTATGATCACTGGTCACCATTTGGGTCTGAAATTGAACTCACTCCCACGATTCATTAACATCTTAATGATGGTTGTTGTTATGTACTGTCAACTCAGACGACCCCTCCTTGGGTTTCCAAGGCAGTATCACTATGGAAGTAGATTGCCCAACCTTCCTTCTGAGGAGTGGCTGGTGGGTTTGAACCACCAGCCTTCTGGTTAGTAGTCAAGTGCCTTAGGCACTATACTACCAGAGCACGTTAGGACAACCAACCACAAGAGAACAAAAGGGCACAGCATTACATAGCGATGAAGGTTAGATAGCAGGAATGAATAGGAAAGAAGAGACAGGGAATCCATAACCATACAGGGCGTGGAAAGAGATCTGTTCAATTGTGGGGATTGCTACCAATGTCATGAAGCCAAATGTGTATGGATTGTTGGATGGAAAACAATTTTGCTCTGTAAACTTTCATCCAAGTCACAATAAAAGGCATTTCTTTTTAAAAAGACCTATGAAAGGATTTTTTTCTAGTTTTTGGTGATTATGGATAAAAAGTGATGTTCAGCTTTCTAAGAGACTGCCAGAAGGTCTTCCAAAATGGCTATAACATTTTACATTAGTACAATCAATGAATGAGAATTCATTTCTTAACTGTAAATTTAATTTTAAAGTTATTTTTACAAAATACATTATGTGCTTTTCTCTGAACATTTTTGTACCTCATGGTGTACAATTCTGACTTAAAATAATCCCATTATTGACAAAATATTTTGCAACTACATATCTGACAAAGGACTTAAGTCTACAATTTATAGAAACTCCAGCACCTCAACATCAAAAAGAGAAAGAGTCCAATGAAAAAATGGACAGAAGACATGAAGAGACACTTCAACAAAGAAGATATTCAAGTGGCCATAGACTCCTGAAGAAATATTCCCCATCATTAGCCATTGCTGTTGTTAGGTGCCATCGAGTCTTTTCCAACTCATAGCGACCCCATGTACACCAGAACATAACACTGCCCAATCCTGCTCCAGCTCCATGATCCCTTTTATACTTGAGTCCATCATTGAAGCCACCGTGTCAATCTATCTCATTGAAGGCTTTCTCCTCTTTTGTCGACCCTCCACCCTACCAAGCATGACATCCTTCCCAGGGAATGGTCCCTTCTTACAACATGACCAAAGTAGGTGAGATGAAGTCTGGACATTCTCGCTTCCAAGGAGCATTTTGGGTGCACTTCCTCCAGGACAGATTTGTTAGTTCTTTTAGCAGTCCATGGTACTTTCAGCATCCTTTGCCAGCACCACAACTCAAATGCATCAACTCTTCTTCGGTGTTCCTTATTCATTGTCCAGCTCTCACATGCATATGAGGCAATTGGAAATATCATGACTTGTGTCAGGTGCATCTTAGTCCTCAAGGAGACATCCTTGGTCCTCAGCACTTGAAACAGTTCCTTTGCGGTTGACCTGCCCAGTGCTACATGTTGTCTAATGTCCTGACTGCTGCTTCCATTGTCATTGATTGTAGAACCAAGCAACATGAATTCCTTGACAGCCTCAATCTATTAGAGATATACAAATCAAAACAACAATGACACACCATCTTACCACAACACCCATAGAAAACTACAAGGGGACAGAAAATAACAAATTCTGGCAAGGATGTGCAGTGGTTGGGATCCTCATACTACTGCCAATGGGTCTGTAAAATGATGCAAGCACCTTGGAAATCAATACGACAATTCTTTAAAAACTTGGAAATAGAAATACCGTCTGATCCAGCAATGCTATTACTTGTTATAGACCCTAAATCAATGAGAGCCAGGACACAAATAGATGTATGCATACTCATATTCATTGCAATCCTATTCACATAACAAAGAAATGCAAACAACCTAAGTGCCCATCAATGGAGGAATGAATAACCCAACGGTAGTATATACACACAATGGAATACTATGCAACACTAAAGAATAACGTAGAATCTGAAAACACCACATAACATGGATGAGTTTGGAGGACATTGCACTGAGCAAAATAAGTCAATCACAGAAGGACAAATATTGTACTACTTTGCTATTGTAAAAGTCAAGGAAAGTTCATATATGGAAGGAAAGTTTCTTTGTTGCTTACCAGTGTTGAGTTCCAGGATTGGGAGGGATTGGGAAGGTAAATTCCTAGATAGATGGAATAGAAGGCTGGAATAGGTAGGGACGGCTTTTGGGAGGGCCAGAATGGGTAGGAAAGGTCAGGAAGCAGGAGCAGAGCAGTTTGAAACAGCCAAGGAATACGAACTCATCTCATTTTGTTGTCCTGTGGCAGCTTGTGTGTTGCTGTGACGCTGGAGGCTATGCCACCAGTGATTCAAATGCCAACAGGGTTACCTACCTATGCTGGACAGGCTTCAGCAGAACTTCCAGACTAAGACATACTCAGAAGAAAGAAGAGGCCATCCAATGTCAAAGAATTGGCCAGTGAAAACCTTATGAAGAGTGGAGAAACGCTGTATGATATATTACTGAAAAACTTTATGAATAGCGCTGAAACATTACCTGATATAGTTCCAGAAGATGAGTCCCTCAGGTTGGAAGCCATTCAAAATATGGCTAGGAAAGAGCTCCTCAGAATAGAGCCAATCTTAATGATGTGGATGGAGTAAAGCTTTCAAGACCTCTTTTGCTAATGTGGCCCAACTCAAGATAAGAAGAAACAAACATTCATTAGTAATTGGAACATGGAACGTATGAAGTATGATTCTAGGAAACTTGAAAGTTGTCAGCAATGAAATGGAACACATAAAGTTTGATATCCTAGGCATTTGTGAGCTGAAATGGATTGGTTTTGGCCATTTTGAATCAGATAACCATATGATCTACTATGGTGGGCATGAGAAATTGAAGAGGAATGGAGTGGCATTCATTGTCATAATAAATGTTTCAAAATTTATCCTGAAGTACAATGCTGTCAGTGACAGGACACTATCCATCCAACTATGAGGAAGACTAGTTAATATTACTATTATTCAAATTTACACACTAACCACTAAAGCCGAAACATGAGGAAATTGAAGATTATTACCAATTTCTGCAGTCTGAAATCGACCAAACATGCAATCAAGGTGTGTTAATTATCACTGGTGATCAGAATGCTAAAGTTGGGAACAGAGAAGAATCACCAGTAGTTGGAAAATATGGTCTTGGTGGTAGAAACGATGCTGAATATCGCATGATA
>NW_006922887.1:16317-18206 GCF_000298275.1 Orycteropus afer afer | reverse complement strand
AACAGAGCATCACAGTGCACATAAAGAAGCAAGATAAAGCAGGGGACACAAGGGACCAGGAAATGGAACCAAAACACATCCCTGAGGAAGATGCAGCATTGGAACCCCCTGATAAGGAATTCAAAGGATTTATATGTGGGTATCTTCAACAAATTGAGAGACAGATCAAGGAAAACATGGACAAAATTGAGGAAAACACAGAGAAAACCCTACAACAATTTCAAAGCCAATACAGAACAAAATGATAAAATAAATGAAAAATGATAAATAATACAAAATCTACACATAGAAACCCAGAAAATTAATACTAAATTTTCAGAAATCAATAAGACATTGAAAGGAGTAGAATTGACTCAATGGAAGACAGAATTGGTGAGATTGAAGGCAAATATCTCAATACTTCTTTAGAAAGTCATCAATCAGCAAAAAGATCAGAACAAAATGAAGAAAGCCCAAGGTTCATGTGGGATACCATCAAAAGGAACAGCCTATGTATAATTGGAATTCCAGAGCAGGAAGAGAAAATAAAAGCACAGAAAAAATGTCAAAGATTTGCTGGAAGAGAATTTTCCTGGTATGATGAAAAATGAGACTATATCCATTCAAGAAGTCCCACGAACCCCAAACAGGATAAACCCCAGAAGAAAATCACCAAGACATATCATCATCAAACTCACCAAAACCAAAGACAAAGAAAGAATCCCGAAAGCAGCACGGGAAAGATGAAAAGTTACCTACACAGGGCAACCAGTGAGATTAAGCTCAGATTTCATGGTACAAACCATGCAGGCAAGAAGACAAAGGGATGATATATATAAAACCCTGAAAGAGAAAAATTTCCAACCAAGGATTATGTACCCAACAAAACTATCCCTCAAATATGATGGTGAAATTAGAACATTTCCAGATAAGCTGAAATTAAGGGATTTGTTAAAACCAGACCAACCTTACAGAGATGCTAAAGGGAGTGAATCCTTGCGACAGAGAAGCAACAACAGCCAAAAAACAACTGACCATTAACACACATGGTGACATAACCCAGAAACCAACCAGCTATGGAAGTATCCAAAGTAAATAAGCCTACAAGATTGTAAACTGAGAACCAGAGACATCAGTTGACAAATGAGCACAACTACAAACCAAAAAGAGGGAAAAAAATTGTATAGTTACAGAACTTCTAAATGGTAAGGAAGTCAAGACAACTATAAGATAGAACGGACTGTTCCAAACTTGGGAAGAAAACTATAAATCACAGGGTAACGCCAAAGGAAAATGATAAACCTTTACATCAAAATAAAAAAGAGGACCAGCATAAATATCTAGCAAACACTAAAACAATAGCAACAAAGAAAGTGATCAGACAATTCATAAACAAAACAAGCTCAGCACAGAAAAATTATATGGAACAAAGGAATCAACACCATGAAAAAGCACATAACAAAAATGACAGCAACAAATTCATACTTGTCGCTAATTGCATATTGGGCAAGGGACTTATCTCTAAGACTTTTTAGCAAACTCCAACACCTCAACAGGAAATGGATTAACAATCCAATTGAAAATGAGCAGAAGACATAAATAGACACTTCACCAAGGAGGATATTCAGGTGGCCAGCAAATACATGAAGACATGCTTATGATCATTGGCCATCAGAGAGATGCAAATCAAAACAACAGTGAGATATCATCTCACCCCAGCACTGATGGCAAGGTTCAATGAGACAGAAAATAACAAATGCTGGAGGGGATGTGGAGAGACTGGAGCTCTCATATACTGCTGGTGGGACTGTGAAGTGATACAACCACTGTGGAAGGCAGTATGGCGATTCTTGAGAAAACTGGAATTGGAGATACCATTTGACCCAGCAAGCCCATTACTAGGTATATAT
>NW_006922887.1:14219-15881 GCF_000298275.1 Orycteropus afer afer | reverse complement strand
ATTTCAATAAAGTGCATTTAAAAAAAAAAAAAAGACAAGGAAAGAAGAAAAGACCAAAATGGATGTCAGAAGAGACTCTGAAACTTGCACTTCAATGGAGAGTAGCTAAAGCAGAGGGAAGAATCATCAGTATAAAAGAGCTGAACAGATTTCAAAGAGCAGCTCAAGAAGAGAAAAAGAGAAAGTCAATTATTAGAATGAAATGCACAGTGTTGGAGTGAGAAAAACAAAATGAAAGAACACGTTCAGCATTTCTCAAGCTGAAAGAACTGAGGAAAAATTTAAGCCTCGAATTGTAATATTGGAAGATTCTATGGGCAATATGTTGAACGATGCAGGAAACACCAAAAGAAGAGGGATGGAATACACAGTCACTGTACCATAAAGAATTGATAGATGATCATCCATTTCAGCAGGTGTCATATGATGAAGAATCAATGGCATTGAAGGAAGAAATCAAAGCTGCACTAAAGGAGTTGTTGAACAACAAGGCTCCAGGAATTGATGAAGCACCCATTGAGATGTTTCAACAAACGAATGCCTTACCACTCACTTGGCTATGCCAAGAGACTTGGAAGACAGCTATCTGACCAACAAATTGGAAGAGATCCATATTCATACCCATTCCAAAGAAAGCTTATCCCACAGAGTGTGGAAATTATTGAACAATATCATTACTATCATGAGCAAGTAAAATCTTACTGAAGATAATTCAAAAAAGGTTGCAGCAATATATTGACAGAAAACTTCTAGAAATGGAAGCTGGATTCAGAAGGGGACTTGGAGCAAGGTATATAATAGCATATGTCAGAGATGGATCTTGGCTCAAAGCAAAGAGTACCAGAAAGATGTTAACTTGTGTTTTATTGACTATGCAGAGGCATTCGATTATGTGGATCCTAACAAATTGTGGACAACATTGAGAAGAATGGGAATTCCAGAACACTGGATTGGACTCATGAGGAACCTGTACATAAAGCAGGAAGCTGTCACTGGAACAGAGCAAAGGGATGCTGCATGGTCTAAAATCAGAAAGGGAGCGCTTCAGCGTTGTATCCTTTCACCATACTTATTCAATCTGTATGCTGAGCAAATAATCTGATAAAATGGACTATATGAAAAAGAACGTGGCATTAGGATTGGTGGAAGGCTTATTAACAACCTGAGATATGCAGATGATGCAACTTTGCTTGGTGAAAGTGAGGATGACTTGGAGCACTTACTGATGAAGATTAAAGATTACACTCTGCCATATGGATTACAGCTCAATATAAAGAAATAAAAAATCCTCACAATTGGACCAATAAGCAGCATCATGATAGATGGAGAAAAGACTGAAGTTGTCAAAGACTTCATATTACTTGGTTCTACAATCAACACCAATGGAACCAGCCATCAAGACTTGAAAAGACGTCAAAGACCTTTTCAAATGCTGAAGAGCAGAGACGTCTCCTTAAAGATTAAAATGCGCCTAACTCCAGCTATGGTATTTTCAATCGCTTCATACACATTTGAGAGCTGGACAATGAATAACGAAGACCAAAGAAGAATTGATGCTTTTGAGCTGTGGTGTTGGAGAAGAATGCTGAAAGTGCCATGGACAGCTAAAAGAAGTAACAAATCCGTCCCGGAGGAAGTGCAGCCGGAATGCTCCTTGGAAGC
>NW_006922887.1:11498-12859 GCF_000298275.1 Orycteropus afer afer | reverse complement strand
AAACAGAGCAAAGCTGCACTCCCCCTGCCCCAAAGGCTGCGCGAAGGCACCAGAACTCGCCTTAACCGACCTTCCCGTCCCTGGGACAGCGTGTCAAATGCCTCAAATTTCAGCACCACGGATGGGGAATCCGCTGCCACCCTCAGATGACACTCACTTGCAGTGTGCAGTGGACCCTAGCGTCCTGAGAGAAGCGGCCTAGGCTAAGGGACCAGGGCGGTGCCACGTGAACAGTGAGTTGTTGTTGTTGTTATTTGCCTGTCGAGTCGGCCCAACTCATAGCGACCCCTCCTTGGGTTTCCGAGGCAGTATCACTACGGAAGTAGGAATGCCCAACCTTCCTTCCCAGGAGTGGCTGGAACAGTGAGTACAAGTTTGTTTTTCGAGTCCTGGCTGCTGAAGACGGGCCGCCTCTCCTGAGATTCTTCTAGCAGAGTGAGCACAGGACCTGTCGTTCACAGGACTTTTCCCTGTGTTTTATTCTTCACTTTCTCATGCAATGCTTTAGCAAAAAGCATTTTACAACATTATCATTTACTGAGCGGTTTGATGACTAGAAATCAAACCCTTACAGTAATGTGGATTTCAATAAATGGAGAATATTATTGAAGTTGTCAAGGATGTCATTTACTTGGAAGCATCAATCAAGAAATGAAATGATATAGTGCCTTGAGTAAATTTGTTATAGATTCAGCTTTGTTTTCAGAGAGAAAGAAAGAAATTCAGAGAAAAACAAAGTTTATATACAATCGGGACGCGAATATACGAAATGTTCTTTTGTAATGTTTTTATTTAATATATTTGATTTTCAACATCGTTAAAGTAGCTGAAGAATATTTTTAAATTGAAAAGGTGTTGTTTGTGCTGCGGTGGAGTCAATTCTGAATCATAGCGACCCTGTCTATGTTCAACAAACAAAACACTGCCCAGCCCTGCTCCATCCTCACAGTATTTGCTGTGTTTGAGCCCATTGTTGCCTCCACTGTGTCAATCCATCTCGTTGAGTGTCTTCCTCTTTTTCACTGACCTTGTACTTTACAAAGCATGACATCCTCCTTCAAGGACTGGTCCCTTCTGATAACACCTCCAAAGCAAGTGACGCAAAAGTCTCATCATCCTCATACTTAGGACCATTTTGGATGTATTTCTTACAAGACAGATTTGTTCGTTTTCTCGCAGTTCATGGGATTTTCAATATTCTGTGCCAACACCATAATTCAAGTGTTTCAGTTCTTCTTAAGACTTTCTTATTCACTGTCCAGCTTTCGCATGCATATGAAGCAATTAAAATGACAAGTGCTTGGGTCATGAACACCTTAGTCCTCAAAGTGACATCTTTGCTTTTTAACACTTTAAAGAGG
>NW_006922887.1:3400-5683 GCF_000298275.1 Orycteropus afer afer | reverse complement strand
AATATGTATTTCTCCAATGAGCAATAACAAAAATATCCTATCTTAACTCATAGAGCCAGAATTTTTGCATAGTATGTTATGATTGTGAGCCGAGGAAGATACTTTAATCATATTTTAGGAGGAAATGACATTACCACCCTTGTTCCATTATCAGATACCTGGCCAGTAACATCTTGATATCAATATCATCTTTTACCAATTTATTGATAATTTTATAAACCGGATCATAACCAAATTTTTCTGTCATTTAAATAATGTCAATAAAAATTTCGTCTATTGTTAAGACCCTATTCTTAATGCGAACACACCTAATGTGCTGACATATTTGTTCATGAGTGCCTAAATCTGTTGTACATTTTAAAAGTAAAGTATTTTGCTGTTTGTAAGTAATATTTCAGATCTCTTAACTTCCTAGTAGCATTATAAAGTCAGTTTAAATTTTGTTACACAAATAAGATACAGATTCCTTTGTGTTATTAGCTACATGATTAGATCTGTCAATATTATAATAATTTATAAATTTGAATATCATTCCAGGGTTTAAACTTACAATGCTGTTTTATACTCTTCTAAGTAGTAAATCACTTTTTGGATGAAAAAGATCTCATTTCCTGTGGATCCACAATCAGTGCCCGTGAAACACCATCAAAATATCAAACAACAGATTGCATTGGGCAAATCTACTTCAAAAGCCCTCTTGAGAGTGTTAAAAAGCAACAATGTCACTTTGAAGACTAAAGTTCACCATGATATTTTCTGTCATCTCATATGCAAGAAAAAGCTGGACAATGAATAAGGAAGACCAAAGAAGAATTGATGCATTTGAATTATGATATTGGTGAAGAGTATTGACCATACTTTGGACTGCCAGAGAGTGAACAAATCTGTCTTGGAAGAAGTACAGCCAGAATGTTCATGAGAAGCAATGATGGAGAGACCTCCTCACATATTTTAGACACGTTATCAGGGGGGCCTAGCCCCTGGAGAAAGACATGATGCTTTGTAAAGTAGAGGGTCAGCAAAAAAGAGGAAGACCATCGGTGAAATGGACTGACACAGTGGCTGAAAGAATGGGCTCAAACACAGCAACAATAGGGAGGATGTGTAGGACAGGGCAGAGTTTCCTTTGGTTGTACCCAGGGTCCCTGTGAGTCAGAGCCAACTCAAAAGCACCTAATAACAACAAAAATCACTCAGAAAATTCTCTACCATTATCATTCCTCTGATTTTATCACTTTTATAAAGTACCATCTAGTAAACTATTAGTTTGAAGGATTCTGTTAAACCTTCTATTTATAGCAGCACTAGGTAAGTAAGACAACTAGCAGAGCCAGTCTAAGGACACTTCCTGTGGTGTGCTGCTGCACAATTACAGACAGGTCAGCTAGCAGTCCCTGTGTGTGTGCACATCCTGTGTGACCACCTTACCTGGTGTGTCTCTGGAGACAAGCACAGATCTGGTAGCCAGGGCCGGTTTATATGACCCACAGCCAGTCGTTCAGCTCTTCTAATCCACTACTTCATTCTTCCTGACTTGTCTTTGGCCACAGGAGTATGACAAAGGTTAGTTTCTTGAGAGTCATCTCATTTTTTATTTTTTTAAATACAAAAATGACGTTGAAAGAAATGCTGGGAATAAGGGAAGGACTCTTCCAGCTTTCTGTCTCCTGAGGAACACACCCCAGATACAGAAACTGGAGCAAGTATAAGGATGACTTTGGATCCTTGATCCTGACTCTCAGAGCTTGTCTGGGGACATAGTCCTCTGTGTAGATTAGAAGAGAAATCTTTTTGTCCCTTTCTCCTTTTTAGTTTATGAAAACCCTGAAAGAAATGCCTCATTTTGGTTTTGGTTTTGAGCTTATACTTTGGTGAAGCTTGTAACTGGATCTGGTGCTCCTTGTACCCGGGTGATTCTGTTAATTGTCTCTCCTGAGCAGGAGAACTCTTCTTCCTGGGTTAGATGGTCTCCATTTCCACATCCTCTATTTTTTCCTCTCCTGCTAATGGTCTCCTAAAGTCTTGTCTCTCTCTTTGTTTATGGATTTGTGGCTCATTTGCTATCATCTCCAGTCTCAGGACCTCACAACTCAATGAGCAGATTAGAGGGGCCATGCATCTGCTTCAGTCATGGGTGAGGGTGGCAAGAAAGAGCTATCCAGGCCAGAGACTGAGTATTTTGTAATTGCGTCTCCCTTCCCTTCTTGAGCCTTTTCTCCAATGAACTTTCCAGGCGTGGTTATGGAGAAAGCCCTTGAAACATGGGTTGGTGAAGAGTAAAGG
>NW_006922887.1:0-1280 GCF_000298275.1 Orycteropus afer afer | reverse complement strand
AAATGGTTTAATAAAGTGGGAATAGGATAAAGAGAAGAAAGATTAAATCCCTTTTGTCCACTGGACAATGGAATTTCGTATCTGATTGATGTCTGTGTTTTTCTTAAACGTTGAAAAATCTAGACAACACTGAATGCAGAAACATGAGAGAAAGAAAACTTCAACTACATGCAAATAGAGAGTGAAACCATTGCCTCAGGGCTCACTAAAACACAAAGTCAATGAAACAAAGTTATCCATCATCTAAAGCACATTGCTGCCTAAGGTAACTCACAACAGAGAATGTGTCCTTCAGCTGAGTTCCAGGCCAATGTCTTAGCATGTATAGAATATTCACAAAGGATTCTTGACTGGTGGGTCCAGGGGGAAAGAAGATGAACTTAAGGCCCCTACACCATGATCCAGCCTAGGGGATCAACATGCCACTGGATCCTCTTTGCTTGATATTCCTACTTTCCAGTAACAAATTTTGAGCATAATATATGTACACAAACCACACGCATGTAGTTGATTCTTGTTATTTACAATAGTTGTGTTCAATAAAGTCACCATATATACTGAATTGAAGAATACAAAACCATTATTCCTAAGGGAAATGCAGAGTTAAATTTCCATGAACATCCTGGTCACAACATTTTCATCAACTGATCAATGTACAATCTTGTTTTATGTACATTTCTGTTTAAAGGCATATCATACATGTTGTTGATTCATTAACATTAAATTCACAGCCAACAGCTCTATAATTTATGTCTGAACAAAACCTTTCAACACATGGAGTTTCTTATAAGTTTCATAATCTGCTAGTTAGAAACTCAATTATACATATGATGTGAATGAAATGAATGACTGCATAAATACATTTTACTCTAGTCTTCAATTTGGGTAACAAACAAAGCATTGCTTTTGTTTTTTAAAATAATCAAATTTTGGAAGCATTCTTTGAGAAGAATTTAGTAAACAAAACAGAAATTTAAAAAAATGGAAAGGAGAACCAAACCAAAACCTAAACTCACTGCTATCAAATCAATTCTGATTCATAGCGACCACCATTGAGTTTGAAAGGTTGTAAATCTTTATGGAAAAAGCTTGCCTCATCTTTCTTTTCTAGAACAGCTAAGGGATTGAACCCTAATTTTTAGGTTACCTTTGTTGTTCCTGTTCTGTTGGCTCGAGTTAGCCCTGACTCATAGCGACCCCTCCTTGGGTTTCCGAGGTGGTACCACTATGGAAGTAGATTGCACAACCTTCCTTCCGAGGAGTGGCTGGTGGGTTTGAAC
>NW_006922886.1:145079-146453 GCF_000298275.1 Orycteropus afer afer | reverse complement strand
GTATAGTAATTCTGTGTATTTTATCCATCTGCTTTTGATGTTTCCTGCATCATTCAACATATTGCCCATGGAATCTTTCAATATTGCAATTCAAGGCTTAAATTTTTCCCTCAGTTCTTTCAGCTTGAGAAATGCCCAGCAGGTTCTTCCCTTTTGATTTTCTAACTCCAGGTCTTTGCACATTTCATTATAATAATTCACTGTCTTCTTGAGCTGCTCTTTGAAATCTTCTGTTTAACTCTTTTATCTGGTCAATTCTTCTATATGCTTTAGCCACTCTCCATTCAAAGGCAAGTTTCAGGGTCTCATCTGACATCCATTTTGGTCTTTTCTTCCTTTCCTGTCTTTTTAATGATCTTTTGCTTTTTTCATGGATGATATTCTTGATGTCATCCCAAAATTTTTCTGGTTTTTGGTCACAATTCTTTTGGTTTTGGTATTCATTGCAACAAATCTATTCTTTAGATGGTCTCTAAATTCAGGAGGAATATAATCAAGGTCATATTTTGGCTCTTGTGCACTTCTTTTAATTGCCTTCAGCTTCAACTTGACCTTGCATAGGAGCAGTTGATGATCTGTTCCACAGTCAGTTCCTGGCTTTGTTTTGGTTGAAGATATTGAGCTTCTCCATCACCTCTTTCTACAGATGCAGTCAATCTGATTCCTGTGTACTCCTGGCAAAGTCCACATGTATAGCTGCCATTTGTGTTGTTGAAAAAAGGTATTTGCAACACATAAGTCATTGGTTTTGCAAAATTCTATCATGCTATCTCCAGTGTCATTCTATCACCAAGGCCATATTTTCCAACTACCAGTGATTCTTCTTTGTTTCCAACTTTACCACTCCATTCCAATATCAAGTGATAATTAACACAGCTTGATTGCATGTTCGGTCAATTTCAGACTGCAGAGTTGGTAAAAATCTTCAATTTCCTCATCTTCAGCTTTGGTGGTTGGTGTGTAAATTTGAATAATAGTAATTTTAAGTGGTCTTCCTCAAAGGCATATGTATATTATTCTATCACTGACAGTGTTGTACTTCAGGATAGATCTTGATACATTCTTTGCAATGATGAATGCCTTGTCATTCTTTTTCAATTTGTCATTCCCAGCATAATATGTTATATGATTGTCTGATTCAAAATGGCCAAATTTAGCTCACTAAATTTGTCCATTTTAGCTAAGTCCATTTTAGTTCAGTAATGCCTAGGATATTGATCTCTATGCATTCCATTTCATTTTTGACAATTTCCAATTTTCCTAGATTCATACTTTGTATGTTCCATGTTCTGATTATTAATGGATATTAGCAATTATTTCTTCTCATCTTGAGACATGCCACATCATCAAATGGGGGTCCTGAAAGCTCAACTC